>NC_056760.1:42292500-42595000 GCF_018687715.1 Carya illinoinensis
TTGTGATTGTGCCTGATTGGAGTCAACCTTTTGAAATTATGTGCGATGCAAGTGACTTTGCAATTGGAGCAGTGTTGGGCCAAAGGCGAGACAAGCTGTTTAGAGCCATCTATTATGCAAGCCGGACATTGAATGAAGCTCAATTAAATTATACAACAACTGAGAAGGAGATGCTTGCCGTGGTGTTTGCTTGTGACAAATTTCGGTCCTACCTCATTGGGACAAAGGTGATAGTGTTCACTGATCATGCAGCACTTCGCTATTTGTTTGGCAAGAAGGATGCTAAGCCTAGGCTAATTCGTTGGATCCTCCTTCTTCAAGAATTTGATTTGGAAATTCGCGACAAGAAGGGAAGTGAAAATTTAGTGGCTGACCATCTCTCTCGGTTAGAGCAAGAGGAAGAAAGACTAGATTCAGTGGTCCAAGAGGCATTCCCTAATGAGCAGTTGTTTGCATGTGAGATCAAGCTTCCGTGGTATGCTGATATTGTTAATTATCTAGCTTGTAAGGTTTTACCACCTGATCTTACTTACCATCAACGTAAGAAATTTTTGCATGATGTGAATCACTATCTTTGGGATGAGCCTTTGTTGTTCAAAAGATGCACCGATCAAATCATGAGAAGATGTGTGCCGGAAGAAGAGATGCAAGACATCCTCCATCATTGTCATTCCTCATCATATGGAGGACACTTTGGAGCCACCCGTACAGCAGCTAAAGTACTTCAAAGTGGGTTCTTTTGGCCTTCCATTTTTCGTGATAGTTACACTTTGGTGAAAACTTGTGACCGGTGCCAACGTATGGGAAATATTTCAAGGCGCCATGAGTTACCATTGAAAGGTATCTTAGAAGTTGAGTTGTTTGATGTTTGGGGAATAGATTTTATGGGGCCTTTCCTCCTTCTTTTGGTTTTGCATATATCTTGCTAGCAGTTGACTATGTGTCAAAATGGGTGGAAGCAATTGCTACAACAACAAATGATGCAAAGGTAGTGCTCAAATTTCTGCACAAGAACATATTCACAAGATTTGGCACTCCACGAGCTATTATTAGTGATGAAGGGACTCACTTTTGCAACAAGTTATTTGAGAATCTTCTGTCTAAATATGGTGTGAAGCACAAGATAGCACTTGCTTACCATCCTCAAACTAATGGTCAAGCTGAAATTTCAAATAAAGAGATCAAGAACATCCTTGAGAAGACGGTCAAAATCAATAGAAAGGATTGGGCGAAGAAGCTTGATGATGCTTTGTGGGCATACCGTACAGCCTTTAAAACACCTATCGGGATGTCTCCATACCGATTAGTGTTTGGAAAGGCATGTCATCTTCCTGTAGAGTTGGAGCATAGAGCTTATTGGGCTGTGAAAAAGTTTAACTTTGATTTGAAGGCAGCAGGTGAAAAGCGACTTCTTCAATTGAATGAGATGGAAGAGTTTCGGAATGATGCATATGAAAATGCCAAGATCTATAAAGAAAGGACGAAGAAGTGGCATGATAAACAGATTCTTAGGCGAGAGTTTGCTCCAGGACAACAAGTTTTACTCTTCAATTCACGACTCAAACTCTTTCCAGGAAAGTTGAAATCAAGATGGACGGGTCCTTATACAATTCATGAAGTTTCCTCTTTTGGAGCAGTAGATTTGAAGGATAAGACTGGGAACATTTTCAGAGTTAATGGTCAGAGATTGAAGCACTACTATGGAGAGCAAATGGAGAGGAACTATGCATTTATTCCTCTTGGAGATCCTAATTGATGATCATTGAAAAGTCTGGCTGTAGACTTTAAAACAAGCGCTTATGGGAGGCAACCCATAGATCTATCTTTATTTCTTTCATTTATTTTATCATCTTTATTTATTTAAGTTTTAATAAACTGGTTTTTGATGCAGGTTTATTTAGCAAGAATAAAGAGCTGGAAAATTTTTAAACCTCGGAAGGTTCACCATGAAACCAGGGAAGTTCCTTTATTTCTTCAATCCTTTTTACTTTTGCATCACAATGAGGACATTGTTTAGTTTAAGTTTGGGGGTGTAAACTCCTATAATCATTTGATCCTCTTGTTTTCTAAGTCTTGGGTTGTTGATGGGTTGTTTGAGTCTCTTACCAAGCATGCATTGGAGTAAGATTGAATTCTCTATGACTCTGAAATTTGTGATTGAAGATGGTTTTGAGAAAAATTTTCAAAAATTTCTTTTATGTCAAGTGAAGTTTTGTGGGTACTTTGGTTTAAATCTTTGACCTTGAACACAATTGAGCACATAGTCGTTTTTCTCTTATTCCATTTTGCTTATGAAGAGAAGAAGTTGAATTAATTGAAAGAGGGAGGTTCGATTTTGCTTTGCTCTAGAATCCATTGATGGGTCCTTGAGGCGAAATCCTAGTCGAGACCAAATATTAGAGAAATGATCTAGGCATTTCTTTGGCATAACCAAAAAGCTTTCCCAGCCGTCCTAAATGTCATGCCATCATTACATGGTGTGTTTCCATAGTCAACCCCCTTGAGCCTTCATGAGCCTTTATTGATTCTTTAAACTACATAAACCATGCCCGCTCTAAGCCTGAAAAACAATGAATCTACCGTTGATAGTTTGAGAAAATACTTTGGTGGAGAGTTACATTTAAAAGAGAAAATTGGTTTCATGATGAAACGTATTATGTTTGCTCTATTTGATCAAAGAAAAAGAAGAAGAAGAAAGGAAGTTAAAAAAAAAAAAAAGAAAAAAAAAGAAAAGAGAAAAAGAAAAAAAAAAAGAAAAAGAAAAAGAAAAGAAAAGAAAAAAGAAGTCGCCAAGCGGAAAGTGAATTACCTCAAATTTTGTTAAGGGAAGTGTTGGTATTACATCAGTGATTACAGCAATTATAATGCCACAAGCATGAGCATATTGCCAAGAAAGAGCTATGATTTGAATCATGTGAGTTTCTTTTTTAATGTTCTTTTCACCAAGTATTTTCCCAGTTTGTTTAATCTCCCATATCCAGTTCTTTCTTAACCCTCACCCTGTGGCCTATCATTACAACCTTAATAAAGACCTTTTGATCTTTGATTTTGGTGTTGACTACATTAGTGGAGAGGATTTCTGAAAATTGGACTTATGGGGTTAAGTTTTAAGAGAATTCTTCTGATTTTGGTTGTTCTACTTTTATCTGAGTTTGCAGGTGGTTTGAGGTTAAATTGACTATATCACACACACACTCAAGGTCTTAGCTTTAGGTTGAAGTAAACACCTAACTCTTGCTTGACAAATTGCAAAATTTTTGATTGATTTTCTTGCTATCTTTGATGTTAAAAGAGTAAGATACTAGAGATGAAATCTAAATTCATAAAAGCTTGGTGAGTGATGATACTTCTCTTTGAGGTCGAGTTGATATTGCCTAAACTATCATTTGTTTTTCTTTTTGTTTGAGGACAAACAAAGTTGTAAGTTTGGGGATATTTGATGGCTTGCAAAATTTCATATTGCAGATTTTACAAGTTCGCTCGAGCGGAGGCTTTTGGCCGCTCGAGCGAATTCAGGCAGATTCAAACGCTCGACTGCCGCTCGACAGGGAGCTCGAGCAGGTTGCTGAAAAACGAAGATCGCTCGAGCGGAGACATTGGCCGCTCGAGCGAAATCAGGCAGAGTCGAACGCTCGATGTGCGCTCGATAGGACGCTCGAGCGAAATCAGGCAGAGTCGAACGCTCGACGCGCGCTCGACACCCCGCTCGAGCGAACATCGTATTTTGACAGATTTTAAGTTTTCCGCCGTGGGACCATATAAAAGGCCATTCTTCACTCTAGAGCCGCGAGTTTTGACTGGAGAACACTTCTTGGGAGAGAAAAACACAGTTAGAGGGATTCAATTCATCTGTTTTGGAGACGGAATTCCAATTTATTGCACGTACGTTGGATTCATACACGAGCACGGACGGGAGAAAGGCGTTGAATCATTCCCTTGAGCTTTTGACGACCAGTTGAGGCTGCAAGGAGGATTTTTCAGTGTTTATTTTCTTCTTCCCATCTTCTCAGAACAATTATGGTGAATTCGTTTATGTTGAATTCCAATTCTAGCATGAGCTAAATTTTCTTCTTTCTAGGAAAACGATGTAACCTAATTCCGAACTATGCTTGTTTGTCCATGCTAATTTAATGCAATTCTCTCTTTGTTTATCTGATTTATTCTGAGTTTAATGCTTCTAATTAACTGGCCACTGATTAGATGATTGTTAATCTTGTGATTTGCTATCGAAATAGGGAATCATAGGGTAGATCTTGGATATTTCAGCATAGGTAAGTATAGAGATCGAAAGACTTGTATGAACCTGTGTAGTAATTAAATCATTGGTCTTATTGCGTTCTTGATTATTTAATTTGCATACTCTTGTGTGAATTGATAAACTAGAATCACTTCCAATTGACTATCGAAAGAGGCTTTTGGATGAATTAGAGATTTGCTAATAGACAAAAGAGGTTTAAGTTAAATTAGCTGGATGAGAAAAGCATAGTGAAGAATTATGGTGAAATCGATTTCCTAGAAGTTTTCTTCCCTATTTAATTTGATCTTCAAACATCAGTTTTACGTTCTTTGCTTATTTTTCTTGAGTTGATCTAGTTTTATTTGCTACTACAAAAACCTTAGCGATTCCTCTAGATAAAATTGAGATTAGCATAATTTTGGTATTTGGCAAGAGTAAGGTACCAATCCCTGAGGACGATACTCTTCTTATTACTTTACTATAAAACTACGATACTGTGCACTTGCAGTTTTGCACCGGTCAGGAAACTAAGCTCGTAGGAGCTGTTCCGGTGGTCGTTGGAGGCCGGAAATGGGTGGGTTAGGACGGAAAGGAGTCGGTGATGAAGTGGTGAAGAAATGGTGGCCGGAGGTGGAGCGACGGCGGCGGATCAGAGCCAAAATCGTGCGGCTTTGTTGGACTTTTTCTGGTCGAATGGCCGGCCGGTTGGGGGTGAGCTTGGGTGGGGTGGTGCGCCGGAGGGAGAGGAAGAGAATGGGACCGGTGGGGGGCCGATTGGTGGCCGGACGGCGGCGGTCTGAGCTGAAGAAGGGGACGCCGGCGTGAGGGAGAGGGAGGAGAGAGAGAGCTCGGGGGGGTCCGAACGCGGGGAGAGAGAAGAGAGAAAAGAAAAAGAAAAAAAAAGAAAAAGAAAGGAAAAAGAAAAGAAGGGAAAAAGAAAAAAGAAAAAAAGAGAAAAAGGAAAAAGATGTGAAAAGAAATGAGGTCCAATCCTCATTCCGGGAAACGAAACTAAACCGCCAAAAAGATTAAAAACCACAAAACAACTTAAAGAAATAAAACACAACATCCAATAAATTAAATTAAATTAAAACCCAATTTTAAAACGCAAATAAATTAAAATAATTAACTGATATATTAATTAAAATAAAAACAATTATTTCAGCGAAAATACACTTAAAAGCGGGTCATCACAAAAGTGGCTTATTTTCTACTTAGGCAGGGTGAGGAGAGGGTGGATTGTACTTATATAACTACTGATGAATTGCCTCTTCTTGTTAGAAGTTTGCTTCGGTTGGATTTTTTTGGTTTACCTAGTATTAGACTGTGATTATTGCTTTATTATTTAGATTATTGTATTCATTTATGGTTTGTTGTTTAGTTTTAATGTATAGGTGGTTTATTAAAGTTTTTCTTGATGTATGGGATGGTTTTTTTCTGATAAGTTGTAAATCTCAAGTGTCCTGCTTGTTACCACTATATTCCTCGCCATAAGTCAGGGTAATTAATAAATTTGGGGTACCGTTCTTTTCTCTAAAAAAAAAAAAAAAACAGATATTATATTGCATTGAACAATGTAATTTTTTTTTCTTTAAATATTTTTTAAATCACTTTAGATATTTAAAAAAAATTACAAATTTAGTAAAAAAATATTTCCTTA
Source organism: Carya illinoinensis (assembly GCF_018687715.1). Classification (NCBI taxonomy): domain Eukaryota; kingdom Viridiplantae; phylum Streptophyta; class Magnoliopsida; order Fagales; family Juglandaceae; genus Carya; species Carya illinoinensis. The sequence continues at coordinate 42,298,398 of NC_056760.1, forward strand.
ATCATTAAGTAAAAAAAATTAAAAATAAATATGAAAATACAATTTGGTAAAAAAATTGAAAAGAGAATAGTGTTTCTCCTTTCTCAAAAAGCAAATAAACAAGCGTAATGCTTGGGGGCATTGATGGTTTCAATTTCTAACTTCTTTCTACATTCAAGAAAGAAACATTTTAGATGATTCACTAAAGCAAAACATTATAAACTTATGTGTGCATGGGCTTTTGGGACAATGGCGTGGTTATTGAGGCTAGAACCGGAAAGCTCTCAACTTTTTGTGGTCCACAAAGAGATGTAGAAAGAATTTTAAAGCAAAGGAAAGCAAGGCATTAATATTTTTTTTAGGTTAGAATGGAAATGCATTCACATTTTCTAAAGCAAAGTATTGAAGATTTTGAGAAGACTTGTTAAACTAAAGCAAAGTACCAAATGGTAATGCAATCGTTAGCCATCGTTGTGCTAAGCAATTTATTTATTTATTTTATGTGTTTACTTTATTAAATAATTGCATGCATGATTGATGTCTAACCAATTTATTCAAGTGAATTGGTAGATATTTCTGTATATATGTAGGAGTACTTGGATAATTTCATAGATGATTCACTAAACTAAAGCAAAACGTTATAAACTAATATATGCATGTGGGACAATGGCGTGATCATTGAAGCTAGAACCAGAAAGCTTTAAACTTTTTGTCATCTACAACGAGCTAGGTGTAGGAAGACTTCTAAAGCAAAGGAAAGCAAAGTATGGAAGACTTTGAGTAGACTCGTTAAACTAAAACAAAGTAGTAAATGGTAACACAATCGTTACCAATCGTTGTGTTAAGCAATTTATTTATTTACTATATGTGCTTACTTTATTAAATAATTTGATGCATTGTTCAAGTGAATTGATAGATATTTCCGTATATATATAGAAGTACTTAGATAATCTCATAGATGATTCACTAAACTAAAGCAAAACGTTATAAAGTTATGTATGCATGGGCTCTTGGGACAATGGCGTGGTTATTGAGGCTAGAACCGGAAAGCTTTCAACTTTTTGTCGTCCACGAAGAGATGTAAGAAGACTTCTAAAGCAAAGGAAAGCAAAGTATGGAAGACTTTGAGAAGACTTGTTAAACTAAAGCAAAGTAGCAAATCGTAACTCATCGTTGTGTTAAGCAATTTATTTATTTACTTTGTGTTTACTTTATTAAATAATTGCATGCACGATTGATATTTAACCAATTTATTCAAGTGAATTCGTAGATATTTCCGTGTTTATATAGAAATACTTGGATAATTTCGTAGATGATTCACTAAGCTAAAGCAAAACGTTATAAACTAATATATGCATGGGCTCTTGGGACAATGGCGTGGTTGTTGAGGCCAGAATTGGAAAGCTCTCAACTTTTTGTGGTCCAACAAGAGTTGTAGGAAGAATTTTAAAGCAAAGGAAAGCAAGGCATTAATATTTTTTTAGGTTAGAATGGAAATGCATTCACATTTTCTGCGTTCACTAACAAACTTTGAGAAGACTTTTTAAACTATGCAAATTAGCAAACGGTAATTGCGCTTGGTTTTGTTCGATAAATCAACCATATCACCAACTACACGGTCAATCAGACAGCATTTATGCTCTTTTTGGATAATATTAAAAAATAATATTTTAATAATATTTTATTCAAATTTAATCTAAAATCATTTCATCTCATATCACTATTAAGCTGCACCTAATAATATTAAACCTTTTGGTAACGACTTGTTTTTGTTTAATAAATCAACCAAATCATAAACCAGACAGCATTCATTAGGAATTAAAATTGTCAGTAGATGAGCTCATGAGCTTTTCCAGGAAGAGTAGTTAGTGGATGGTCCTACAGCTCTAACAACCAAATGTTAGGGAAAGATTTCGTTGAAATTAAAATTACATTTTCGTGCCAAAAGTAACTGTAAGACTTTTCTTTTGTTTGTGAAATTGAAAATCCGGTCAATATATAGTTGGTAACTTTTCGCTTTTCTGTTGCTTTAATTTCTTTCACAAGGTTGAGACCATGACCTGATTAAGTACGAAGGTTATTGAGAAATGAGTAATTATTATTAGGCACTATTCTCATAGTATGGATACGTAATACCCATATCCTATCCTATTCATAGAATGCTATATATGTTAATTAAAATTGAAATTTATATAAACAATTTTAATTATATGACATGTTGCTATATTGTTTCACCTCATCTCATCTTATCTCATCTCATCATTACAACTTTCTTAAATTTCTACACAAACTATAATAAATAATTCAACTTTTTCAAATCTCAATTCAACTTTTTCAAATTTCAAAATAATAATAAAAATATTTTATTTAACTTTTATTTTTCATCTAAAACCATCTCATCTCATTTCCTAATCCAAGCCGGGCCGTGTTGGATTATTTGGATGTTAAGATTGTTTCATTCCATTTCATCTCATCTCATGTATAACATCACAACATTCAAATATGACTTAAACATAAATATTTTTAAATTAATCATTATAATTTTTTTAAATTAGTTATTATAATTTTTTCAAATTTTTAAATAAAATGTAAAAAATAATTCTCACTTTTTCAAATTCAAAAACGAATATATTATTACAAAATTATATTATAATAATATTTTAACTTTATAATATTTTTATTTAACTTTTTCTCATTTATTTTCTAAAACACAATAAAATATCATAATTTAAACTATTTTACTACTATTTACAAATTTTTCATTTCATCTCATTTTTTAAAGTTGCCCTAAAAAATTTGAAAAATTATAGAGTTAGTAGGAGTTGGGTCCCGATATATATTTTTTTTATAGTGATTAAAATGTGTTTTTAATGAGAATATTAAAAAATAAATGTTTAAAAATATGAAAAAAAAAATCTAAGAAAAATAAAGATGTGACCTTCTCAAGACCTGTCGTTGGGCTACCCACTACTCAAGAAATTTTTACAAGACTAGTTTAAAGAAAATAGGAAAAGAAAAAGCAAAAAAGTGAACGATAATCACGTTTGGCGTAAATGACCTGGCGGGTTCTCAACGAAATGCGTGCGGCTGGGTTTATGTGCCGCTTCAATAGTGTATTCAGATCAAATAAATTTAGATAAAAGGAATAAATAGTTAGAGTGTAAAAGTACTGTGTAACTATTTTGAAAAAAATAAATAAGTATATATGAATTTTTTTTAAAACGACTGCATGATATTTAGACACTACATGACTATATGTAATATTATTCTTATTATATTTGTGTGAAAATTTAAAAAAATTATTATAATTAGATGATATAAAATGAAATGAAATAAAATATTTTTTATATCCAAACGAGGCCTTAATATTTTACAAAACAAAATAGTCATATAATATGGTACGTAGTTTTCTTCCGTTACTTTCTTCCACAAGTTTGAGACCATGACCTGAGTAAGTACGAGGGGGTACTATTGAGAACTAAGTAATTATTATTAGGCACTATTCTCAGAATAATGGATACACGATACTCATATCCTATCATGGAATGCTATTTCAATTAAAATTAAATATTATATAAGCAATTTTAATTATATAACTTCTGGACTGATTGGGATATGTAAATTTGAGATGATTCAATTTTTTTTATTTATTTGTTTTCAATGGAATGGGTGAGTTTGATTTGTAGACTAGCTAGTGTGGATGAATTTATTTATTTTAAATTTATTTTAAAATTTAAAATTTATAGACTAGTGTGGATGAATTTATGGTATCATCCAAAGGAAATGGAATGTGGTGATTTCAAGCATTTGATTTAATATGGTTTAATTACAAAAAGATTATATAAAAATAAATTTATAAATTAACATGGTTGAGACACTTTTTTTCAAGAGTGGTCATACAAAAAGTTGGGTAAATCACTTGAAATATTTTTTAACCACTAAGTTAAAAAAAAATTAAAAATACAATTCAGTAGAAAAGTTGGGTGAGACTAGTGTTTCTCTTTTCTCAAAAAGCAAATAAACAAGCGTAATGCTTGGGGCGTTGATGGTTTCAATTTCTAACTTCTTTCTACATTCCACAAAGAGATGTAGGAAGACTTCTAAAGTAAAGGAAAGCAAAGTAGGGAAGACTTTGAGAGGACTCATTAAAATCAACCCAATCGTAAACCACACGGTCAATCAGACAATATTCACTAATTATACTCTCCGTGGCTCACAGTTCAACTATCATCATTGTTCCAATTTGAGCAAAATGTTTGCTGCTTAATCATCTTCTACCTCCCAGTCTCCACCTTCATTAGAATCTTCAATTCCTTATTCTCAATTGTCTCTCGTTACAACTTCTAATGGGAGTTCCACTCTTTTCATGGCTTTTCTTCATGATGACATTGCATTCACTTTTCCCAAGTTTCTGTGTGTATATGGCTTTTGGCCAGTCTCTCGGCGATCAACAATCCTTGTTGCTCCAATTGAAGAACAATCTCGTATTCGACAGAGAGGATTCGACAAAACTGGTGCACTGGAATGAAAATACTGATTGTTGTTTGTGGGAAGGTGTAACCTGCAGTGAGGGACGTGTTATTGGTCTCGACTTGAGCAGCGAAGCAATCTCCGATGGACTGGACGATTCAAGCAGCCTCTTCGGTCTTCAGCATCTGCAGAACCTCAATTTGGCAAATAACCACTTCAATTATCTACAGGAGTTTCCTTCTAAGCTCGACATGCTGACGAATCTGATTTACTTGAACCTATCACATGCTGGCTTTGGAGGTCAGATTCCAATTGCGATTTCGCGCTTGACAAGGTTGGTTGTTCTTGATTTATCTTCGCGATCGTCACCATGTGCGTCCTATAAACGGTCATGCGATGATGAAATGCCATTGATAAAACTTGAGAATCCAAATCTTAAGATGCTCGTTCAGAACCTTTCTGAGCTTATAGAAATTCATCTTGATGTCGTTAAAATATCAGCACCAGGGAATGAGTGGTGCGAAGCCTTGTCTTCTTCACTGCCAAATCTGAGAGTGTTGAGCTTGTCAAATTGTCATCTTTCAGGCCCTCTTGATCCATCCTTACTTAAGCTTCAGGCCCTTGTGAGTATAAATCTCAAAGGCAACCACCTCTCTACTTCAGTTCCAGAGTTCTTGGGAGATTTCAAAAGCTTGAGGTACTTGTTTCTTAGTAATTCTGGGTTGAACGGCACATTTCCAAAAAAGATCTTCCAGTTACCAATGCTTGAGATTCTTGACTTGTCCGGAAATTATCTACTTGGAGGTTCATTGCCAGATTTTCCTTCGGATGGATCTCTCCGGACCCTTCTGCTTAGCAGAACAGAGTTTTCAGGTGTATTGCCAGATTCTTTTGGTAAGCTTACAATGTTATCCACAATAGATCTTTGGGGATGTAATTTCAGTGGATCGATCCCAGAGTCAATGTCAAGCCTCACTCAGCTAGTTTATTTGAGGCTCTCATACAACCATTTCTGCGGACCAATCCCAAAGTCAATGGCAAGCCTCACTCAGTTAGTTTATTTGGACCTCTCATACAACCATTTCAGCGAACCAATTCCATCGTTCAGCATGGCCACGAATTTGAAGATGATAGATCTTTCTAATAATGATCTTACTGGCCATATTACTTCCACTGACTGGGCAATGTTTCAGAATCTAGAATTTCTCGACTTGGAGAACAACTTGCTTATGGGCAATATTCCAATTTCTCTGTTTTCCCTTCCATTACTTCGGAGATTAATACTTTCAAACAATAGTTTTTCTGGTCAACTCAATGAATTTTCTAATGTTTCTTCTGACAAACTGAGTGAAGTTTATTTGGATAGTAACAACTTGGAAGGGCCAATTCCTATGTCTGTCTTTGAACTTCGAGGTCTTTGGTTCCTTTCACTTGCTTCAAACAACTTTAATGGTTCCTTGAAACTTGATGATATGATTCAACAATTGAGTTCTCCCAAAAATCTTGATCTTCCGAGTCAGTTAAAAAATTTTACTGATTTCTTGAGAAACCAATCTAACTTATACCACCTAGATCTTTCCAACAACCAGATTCACGGAGAGATACCCAGCTGGATTTGGATTCCTACTCTTAACTACTTAGATCTCTCTCATAACTACTTTGTGACTCTACAAGGACCTTTAACCAATGCTTCTGGGATATACTCTCTGTACCTTCAGTCTAACCAGCTCCAGGGGCCATTGCCAGTTTTCATAGTAGATGCCTCTGTTTTGGATTTTTCAAGGAATAATTTCAGCTCTATACCAACTAACATTGATCACATCTTTAGAAATGTTGAGTTCTTGTCTCTTTCAAGCAATAAACTCAATGGAAGTATTCCTGCATCAATATGTAATATCTCAGAACTCCAAGTTCTAGATATGTCGAACAATTCCGTGAGTGGAACTATCCCCCACTGCTTGTTTGAGATGGTAAATTTTCGGCCACTAGCGGTGCTGAACCTAGAGGGCAACAATCTCAGCGGAAAAATTTCTGATACATTTCCAGGCAATTGTAGCCTACATACCTTAACTCTTAATGGAAACCAACTAGAAGGAGGGCTACCAAAATCTCTGGATAATTGCAAATCCTTGCAAGTTTTAGACCTTGGGAATAACCACATCCAAGATATCTTTCCATGTTACTTGAAGAACATATCCAGCTTGCGTGTTCTCGTTTTAAGATCGAACAAATTCTACGGGTCCATTGGTTGTCCAAGCCATAATGCAACGTGGCCAATGCTACAAATTATAGACTTGGCTTCGAACACTTTTAGTGGCAACCTTCCGAGTAACTCCTTGGCCGGATGGAAGGCAATGACAATTGATGAAATTGGGGCCCAGTTAGAGCCTCGGCACCTGGGATTTCAAGGGTATTATCAAGATACGGTAACAATTACCATGAAAGATCAAGAGCTGAAGCTGGAGAAGATCCTAACTATCTTTACATCCATTGACTTTTCGTGCAACAATTTCGATGGGCATATACCTGAAGAACTAGGAGGACTCAAATACCTACATATTCTCAATTTGTCACAAAATGCATTCACTGGCCAAATTCCATCAACTCTGGCAAAATTGAGTAAGCTCGAGTCATTAGACCTATCTGGTAACGAGCTCACAGGAGAGATTCCTCAACAACTTGCAGATGGTCTTATTTTCCTCTCTGTCATCAACCTTTCATTCAACCAACTGGTGGGAAGGATTCCACGGATCAAGCAATTTGCTACATTTTCGGAAACATCCTATGAAGGGAATAAAGGATTATGTGGCTTTCCATTGAAAGAAAATTGCAGTGGTGATGGAGTGCCTCCAATATTTGAAGAAACTCATTCCAACTCAGAGATTGTGGTTGACTGGAACTACCTGAGTGCTGAATTGGGTTTTGTTTTTGGTTTTGGGATTGTCATTGTGCCATTGATGTTTTGGAAGAGGTGGAGGTTTTGGTATTCTAAAAAGATTGATGACATTCTTTTTAAGATCTTTCCCAAGCTGTATCTTGGAAAAGAATACCGTCGCAAGCCAATGCACAGAAATCAAGCTGGGAGGAGACATCAAGGATAGCAAGGAGGAGCAATCAATCAGGTGTATCAAACTTATCTCTCTTTCTCAATATCAAGGAGAATAAAAACTTGTATGTTATTTGAGTGTTGTCTAAGTGTGTGATGTTTTCTATATATGTTGCTGAGATTACTTTTCTGAGATTATATTTTGCTTTGTTGGTGCGTGACTTAAGAGATTATATTTGGTTGAACATCTTGATGATCTTCTAATCTTCACTTACGCTCGTCGCTCTCATTAATTTGTTTATATATTAGTGATGGAAAATCTCATGAAATTTGGTCAAACTAAGAGAAATAATCTATACCGTCTTTACCTTTCTAAAATTATAATAGAAAAGAGATTTGGAAAAAAAAATATATATTAATTTTTTATTTTATAACTTTTATTTTAATTATATCTTTATTTAATTAGATGATTTGGCTAAATATGAGTACTAAAGTATTTTAAACTATATTAATTTTAAAAGATAAAATTTAATTATAAGGAATAAGGATTGTAATCATACGTGACTCATCATCGATATGAACAAACCGCCAATTCACTGAAGTCGATTGAAATGAAAAGGAAAAAAAAAAAAAATCTAATTCCACGTATGAACCGTAGAAATTAAATATAGATCAAGCATAACTTACATGGACTTCGGCCCAAAAGAATCCTAAAGGTGAGAGCATGCGAATGATAATAATTTTGGTGTCTTTTTTCGGTCAGGAGAACTTCAAAGCGTTTTCTATAAAAATTGTAACTTCTGATCAATAAGATCGAAGTTAAGATGTAATTTCATAGCACCACGTCAACAATCTAATTAAAAATATAAATATTTATAATACTATAAAAAATGTAAATAAAAATAAAGATGATATTTTTAAACAAAAGATATTATATATAAAAATCAGAAAAATGAAAACCATTTTCAACATTTTAATTTGTAAGTTTATTTAATAAGTTTTTCTTTTTAGTTTTTAATCTTTTATTTTTTAAATATAGTTACTAATTAGCTTTTAGTTTTAATGTTTTTATTTCTTAGTTATTTGCTGCAATTTTTTGGCACATCCAATATTAAGTTTTTTTTTTTTTTTTTTTATTGACGTGGCTAATGAGGTATTACGTAAGACAATAATATCATATTTTATCTCTATTAATACAAAAGACATTAAAAAATCATGAAATTTCTTTATCACAGGATGCAAACTTAGGGAATTATTTTACATTTAACCAAACAATTTCAAAAGACTTTGACATTAAAAACTCGAAAGTTGTCAATAATATTATGCTTTTTTCATATTGCCATGAAACATTGAAACTGCCTACCATTTAAGGGTCCATTGTTGAGACAGAATGAAATCCTTGCAACCTTGGAAAAATAGAAAAAGTTGAAGAGGCACGCAAAAGTTTTGGCAAAGATTTGTGAAAGCTAAGCTCTAGCAATAACAAATTGCTAGCGATAACAAATTGAAATCATTTTATGCACAGGAGCCACCAAGTTGTGTAGGCAATTTTTTACGCTTCCATAGCTGCCTGTAAAGTGTTCATGCAATCGCAAACCGTAAACCCAACGGCGAGGCTTTACATCCATGAACACAGTTACTCACACTCTGAAAACTAGTCCAATATGAAGCCAACTCTTTGCCACTTCTTCTGTGCCCAATTCTACAATTTTTCCTCACTTGAGCTTTCTATTGTTTTCATTCTTTATTGTGTGGGTGTTCTCATTGCAAGCTAGAATGAAAATTCCATTCTTTACTTGGCTTTTCTTGATACCCATAGTCTCTGGTCAGTGTTTGGATGACCAGAAATCCTTGTTGCTCCAATTGCATAATAGTCTCCAATTTGGCAACGCTTCCTCCACAAAACTGGTGCATTGGAATCAATGTGTCGATTGCTGTTTGTGGAAAGGAGTGTACTGTAGCCAGGGACGTGTTATTGGTCTAGACTTAAGTAGTGAATCAATCTCTGCTAGGCTTGACAATTCAAGTAGCCTTTTCAGTCTTCAATACCTCTAGAATCTGAATTTGGCATATAACAATTTGATATGCTTGAACCTTTCAAATGCTGGCTTTGCAGGGTAGATTCCAATTGCGATTTCGCGCTTAACAAGCTTGGTCATTCTTGATTTATCTACCTTTTACTTCCCTGTATTGAAACTTGAGAATCCAACTCTACACATGCTGGTTTGAAATCTCAGGGAGATTATGGAACTTCATCTTGATGGTATAAACATGTCAGCACAAGGGAATGAGTGGTGCCAAATTATATCATCTTCACTACCAAATCTAAAAGTGTTGAGCTTGTCAAATTGTCATCTTTCGGGCCCTTTTCATTCTTCCTTACTGAAGCTTCAATCTCTATCGATTATTCGTCTGGATAATAACAATTTGTCTACTCCTATGCCAGAGTTCTTTGCAAAGTTCAAAAACTTGACTTCATTATCTCTCACTACTTCTGGGTTGTATGATACATTTCTAGAAAATATCTTCCAGGTACCAACACTAGAGATTCTTGATTTATCTAATAATCCACTACTGCATGGTTCCTTGCCTGATTTTCCTCGTAATAGATCTCTTAGAATCCTGGTGCTTAGAAAGACAAAATTTTCAGGGACATTGTCTGATTCTATTGCTAACCTTACTATGTTGTCCAGAATTGATCTTTCAGGCTGCAATTTCCATGGATCAATCCCATGCTCAATGGCAAATCTTACCCAATTGCTCTATTTGGATATATCAATGAACTATTTCACTAGATTAATTCCATCATTCAGCATGGCCAAGAATCTGACCGAAATGAACCTTTCTCACAATCATTAATTGGTCAAATTACTTGTGAACCTTGACTTGCGTAACAATTCACTGGATGGGAGTATCCCACTTTCTCTGTTTCCCTTCCATCATTACAGAAACTACAACTTTCCAACAACCAATTTTCAGGGCAACTAATGAGTATGTGAAAGTGCATTCTAAATATCCTATTATTGGACTAAAATGCTAAAATATGAATAGAAATCATAGGAATTAATGTATATTCTTAAATTGAATTTCTATTTACGTTGAGATACTCCTAAGTAGTTTTTTTTTTATATTTAATTTCAGAGTTTATAAAAGAGTAAGTCAAGTCCAGTCAAATTTAAAAGAGGACATTCATGGGGTTTGAGAGCAATTTGGAAGAAAAGAAAAAGAAAAAAATCACAAAATGAAACCACAAGAAGTCCAAGTCTGAAATTCGCTAGGAGACAGTCTAGACATACTTTAGTCTTTTGACTATATCTTTTTTACTCACATATCGGATTGATGCGATTCTTGATGCATTAGAAACCTATCTTAAAGGGCTATAACTTTGTCTCTAATAAGGATTTCCAAATTAGAACTCCTGAAGGGCATACGTGGTTGTCAAGATAAGTTCTAAAATTTAGACTTTTTTTTTATGTGGAAATTAAGAGGACATTAGGGTTTATTTCCTACCCTATATAAGCATATCATTAGCACGAAATAGAGGAGGGGGAGGGGGCACAAGAGGCAGATCTGAAGAGAGGAGAAAATCACTTCCGTGGCCACCGTTCGCTTCAGTTTTCTCTGAAGATTTTTGTTGTCTAGTATATTTATGGGTAACTAAATTCTCAAGTAGGGTTAGGGATGAACTTGCACATTAGATGGTATTTATAATTTATTTTTAATTCATGTATTTGATTTTCAATTGCTAAAATTCTTTTGTTTTATCATTCTCAATTCATCGTTGATGTTTTCTTTTCCGAATAATGATAGAATTTATTCTATTTATGGATTCAGTCATACTTTTTCTATTGAATGGATTAGTTCTTTGATTATGTTTGGATCAATTATTTATCTATATTGATTTAGTTTTTTGCTGCAATATCGCTCTCTGTATATATTTTTGTCGTTGGATTTTCTTAATAGGAGTAGTAATTTACGTATTTTAAAAGTGGTAAATAATTTTTCAAAGGGTTAAATTTCATTTAATTTTAGTTTATAAATTTATACCTTCCGATTGGGAATTTCATAAATTGAGTTCCTAATTGAGTTATCCAATGAATTAAGAATAATTAAAATACCGAATTTGTGCAAGGGTTCCCGACGCTCTACTATTCGTCAAATTTGAGTACTTTTTCTGTTAATCACTTTGTTTCACTTTAATTTACATTTAAAATTAATCTTTGTTCTCCATTACTTATTTAATATTTTTCTTTAGTTTATTTGTTCCTCTTGCTATTCTTTTAATTTGTCTCCCTATGGAATTGACACTCCAAAGCTGTGCTACAACTACCACATTATTCTTTGGACGTAATCAGCAACTGCATCCATTTTTCGACGTCGCTTCCTTGAGAATTGTGGACCTTAGCTCCAGTCGACTTTAGGGGCAACTCTCCATTCTCCCACATGTTGCCACATACTTGAATTTTTTTAGGAAAAATTTCAGCGGTGTCATTCCAGCTAGTATTGGTAAGTCCCTTATTTTTGCTTATTTCTTCTCTCTTTCAAACAATAAGTTCTGTGGTGTAGAAACAAACAGAGTGACAATTCCATAATGGATATTTCATGCAATGTCACAGAAAGAATTCATTCATACATAGTACTCTTTGTTTCGTATTCATTCCTTGTAAATTGCCAGAAGGCGGATACAGCTTTTATAGGCATATTTCTAGCCTATTTACATGAAGGAAAATTACATATTTGCACCCACATAATCATTCTAGAGTATTCTACAATTGCTTTTTTTTTTTTTATCTATAGATTTTTGTTGTCCATTATATTTATGGGTAACTAAATTCTCAAGTAGGGTTAGGGATGAACAAGCACATTAGATAGTATTTTTAATTGATGTATTTGATTTTCAATTATTAAAACTCTTTTGTTTTATCATTCACAATTCATTGTTGATATTTTCTTCTCCGAATATTTAATTTTAATTTTAATATATAATTGAATATTTTATTTGATTAAGTTATTTAGTATGTATTTATTTAGTTAGAATATTTGACACGTTCTTCTATAAGTGTTAGTGACGATTCATACTTCGTATAGGTATCGTACTACAAAGTGAAATCCAATAAGAAGCACAATGAGGTAAGTAATTTGATTACAAATTAGGATCATTACATGTCAGTTTAGATAAGTTATTATTAAAGCTAATTCTTGATAGCCCCTTTTAAGTATCTCGCATGTCACAATTTATGCAAACATATCATCTAGCATAGCAAACGATCATGTCATTCATCATCATGTTTTGATTCAAAAATTATAAATACAGTCTATAACCCGTGTAATGCATGGATCATTATTTATGCTGAATTTTATAACTAAATGGTTCAACAACTAGTAATAAAACGTATATCAATATATAAAATGAAACATACATAAATAAAAGAGTTCACTTTACCAATAAATATTTTATGGTCAATTTACAATATTAAAAATGTAATATATATATATATATGTTTGTTCAATATAAAATAATGTAAAATAGATACAAGTAGTATGAAACACGATTGTTCAGTTAATATTTTTTTTTTAGATTTTTCTCCTCTTGGATGATGTAGCCTGAGATTTATGATTCTCTTCCTTTGTATTTGAGTTGATGTCGAGCTCGATGTCTACAATAATTTTCAGAAATAAAGTTAATATCGTTAATAAATGTCTATATATAAAACGTTAATTTTAATCATTATATTTCCATTAAAGTATAATATAGCAATCTATTGTTCAATAAATGATAAATGATTGAACACCTTAACAAATGATAAATGATGTTAAATATAAGTCCACATCAATTCTACTAAAAAACTAATTATATTACAGGTCATAGAGTATAATTTACTCACTAGACTCTCAAACTCGAATTTGCCTAACCAACAAGAAAAGCTAATGCATATCAACAGCCAATAAGTAGTAAATATCAAAAGGGGAAAAATGGATTAAAACTAAGAGGTGCAGAATGTGTTTAACCATTATATGTAATCTTGAAAAATAATTAAATAAAACGGAAAGAGATTGGAAAGTACTGTTATAGATACAAGACAGTACCAATTTATTGCATATATTGTTCAATATATGTCGACAAATATAATTAAATATGAGTTCTTGCAACCTACCAATTTTATAAGAAGTGAGATGCGTTTGAAAATATTCCACTCAAATAAAATAAAATAAAAAATATCCAGAATAATTGCACCTCTTCACTCTTTGCAAATAGACGGTTTGAAACTTTGGTATGCACCGCTTGACTTTGCAGTTAAACGGTTTGCTGGTTTATAAGGTGTACAAATTAATTTTCAAAGGGGCTTTGAAAATGAATCGACTGTTTGAAAACTATCTGAGGCAATCTGTTCAAACTAATCAATAAAAATCTTTTATTCATAATTTGTTTTTTTCTTTATGAATAATTATTCTTGATTTGCCTACCCATATAAAGCATGAAAGAAAGTTAGATTTGCACTTTCCCGGCACTTTAAAAGAATAACAGTAGGACTGTAGAGACCCTTGGGTCCACCTTCATCAACTTTCGCAGATGTCTGATGATATAGAATGATCCACAGAAAATGTAACTAAAACATCAGGATTACAAATCAGAAATTCAAAGAGGAAAACAGATGAGCAAACGGAGGGTTAGAAGGAGGATCTGCAGAAGCACTTGCATGAGTTTGCAACTGCAGTTTAACCCACTAATGCCATGTAATCAAAAACCCCACCTTCCTCTTGGAATTTTTCTTAGAATGAGTCCTGTCCAGCCCATTGTCAACATTGCTTCCATCTGGAACAGTTTATGTTACAAAAGCATAATGATAGGAGTCTAAGCAAAGTGCCGAAGCATAGATCTCTCTTCGCCAAAAAATGCTGAATTTAGTACCTAACCTGAAGTGATAAAAAAATTAGTAGATAACATTAACGTGTTAAAAGACATTGTATAGCTACTTCCGATATCGCATCGAGAGATTTAACACAAATTGGAGTTCTGCAATACTCTTAATGACCAAGTTACCATTTTACTTGACTACAACTAAACTTGATTAGTCGGTACATGAATTGACCATGTGAAAACAAACGGAACGAAATAATGATTGTACATTAACTATAGCCCTCAGCCAACGTTGTTCATCTTCTATGCCAGCTCGACTGATCCCACCCAAGACCTTATATGCCTCTCTGAGTGCACCGCATCCACCCTAGCAGAGTAAATCTTCAACCCTGCCTCCAACGTGCAACTTGCCAATATCCATTAATTTATTTTTCACGAAAGCATTTCAAAACTTTTGAAAATTATTCTCTGCGTGGTTTTCTGCTTCAGCTGTGATAACCTCACTAAGATGATCTATAAGAGCCGATATTCCATTTCTACAATTAATGGCATCAACTATTTACAAAATTTTGCAGGAATGAAATCTGGAAACATCAACCCGTAAAGAGTAAAGAAAATCAATATAGAAACTTTACTCTTTATGATTTTTAAATATAGAAATATGGATAGATTTCGAAATCGAAATCTTTACGCAATCTTTACCCTGCGAAATCAACATAAAGAATAAAATCAACACAAATCTTCACACAAACTTGCACAGAAACTTCTAAAAAGTTAGAAATCATCTCTGCAAAATTTTTATGATTTCAAATTAGATGAAATCAGAGAAAATCAGAAATCACAAAGCCTTCGTACGCCCATCTGTACCTATGTCTCCGTGACCGTTGGATAGAAGCATAATGCTGGCTATGGGGTTCCTCACCCGTCAATGTTC
Organism: Carya illinoinensis; assembly: GCF_018687715.1. NCBI lineage: Eukaryota > Viridiplantae > Streptophyta > Magnoliopsida > Fagales > Juglandaceae > Carya > Carya illinoinensis. The sequence goes on from NC_056760.1 coordinate 42,313,686, forward strand.
GAGTACTTTAGCGGCCTTCATGAGCGCATCGTTCAGGCAAGTTCTGTTCCCGATACAACCCATAGCCTCGACGATCTTTCTCGCCGATCTCCGACCTTTCGCAGAGTAGAGGCAAGGATGAGATAGATTCAAGGATGGGTTCTTTAAGCGGCTTATGAGCGCACCACTTGACCATTTGTTTTGAAGCGTGTCGACAAACCATTGCTCAATCTGCAACTTTGCAAACCACCGCTTGACTTTGCATTTATTGGTTTGCTGGTTTGGTACAAATGAAACTTGGCTTTGCAGTTAAGCCGAATAGTGCGGGCTGAATGCCAAGTCATCAATTATAATTCGCGTAATGCGTAGACGGTTATTTATTTGAATTTTTTTAGATCTATATTTAGATATGCACTATACATAATTATTATATAAATTCTCTAAAAATTAATAAGAGAAATGTTACACATCATTCCACACCACACATTTTATATATTAAAATATTATTATTTTTTTATTTATTTTTTATTTCATTTTATTCTTATTAAACTAATTAAATTATTCTATTTATCATCCACACACTACATATTTATTATAAAAAAAAATGAAAAAAAAAATTAAAATAAGTGTGGTGTGTGAAGTGTGAGGATGACAAGAAGAATTTTCCATATAGAAACATGATTAAATTAAAAATTAATTTAAAACTTTTTAAGCTTTTTATATAAAACTAATAATATTATTATTTAAATATTCTTAACATATCTTCATTCTCAAATTATAACTTAGTGGAATAGTTATATTTTATCTAAATCTATTAAAACAAGCAGCAGAATACCAGTTCATAAAATAAATTAATCATCCTTAAATCGAATCCTTTATAGTTTATTCCTGTAATTTAATTATAAATCATTACTTAGTAATATATTTTAGCTACTATAAAATATAAGTGTCATTCTCATAAAAATAATGTCCAAACTAAAACAAATTCAAGTAAAATCAAGTCCAAATCTTAAATGCAATCACTTTTTGTCATGATTTAGAATTCAAGAGCAACAATGTAATAAAGTCTTCAAATTGGTACGTGGGTTATGTTTTACTAGAAAGGCTAGATAGTATTTTTGTAATAATTTTAACTCTATATGTGTCTCACAGAAAAGTTAGTGGCAAATCTTAATCTTGAAAAGTATAAAGTGTTATTTTAAAGAAAATGATAGTATGATTATTAAATATACTCACCAAATACGTCTACTAATATATATTTATTTTTATGTTTTATTTTTTGTTAACGACTAAGAATGTTTAAAAAATGTTTAAAGAAAAATAAAAACAAAACTCATTCAGATCATTAGTTCTTACAACATCTTGGAGCTTGGAAATAATGCAAGGGGAATTGATTGTCGTATAATCAAATGCAGTTAACAATACTTCAGTAATCTTAAGGGATGCTCCAAGAGGTATAGGCAAAAGAGTTGCCATCCCACCCTTGTAATTGCCTGGGGTGCACATGACCTCCACCAGTGCTGGTAATATTTCTAATGTTTTGATCTCCCTAGGAGATGAATTTATTAGATAGATTAGAGTTAAGATTGTTCAACCAGGCCGGATTAGTCCGGAACCCGGATAACCGGATTCCGGTTCCGGGTTTCGGCCCGGATTGTATACCAAGAACAGCTCTGGAACATGTCCTGACTGGAGAACTTTTGTTTGCAAACTCTTGTTCTGTACAACAATAACAATAGCATTGGCACGTTACATACAGGGGTCAAGCTGAGCGGGATTCTGCACCATTTTTTTTTCTCTTTTTCCAAAATGCAAACTTGTATAACTCTTTGGCACGTTTCTATCATTTCCAGATGGTTTATATAGAAGCAGCGGTTTTGAAGAGGCAGCAGTGGCGGTTCACTGTCAACCGCGGTTCACAGTAGGGAAAACAAAGTGCTCGGTTTTGAAGAGGCAACAATGGCGGTTTTGGTATGATCTGTCTTACACTGCTGAAAATATTCACTTGAGGGAAAAGCCATGCGACAGACTCACCGAGAGGAAAGAGTGATTGTGACAAAACTGGTGCATGGTTGCACTGACGCTACAACGACAAAGGCTTTTGTGTAGCAGAAAATAATTTAGGCTTCGTTAGGCTCAACATCGGAGGAGAAAAAAGAGAGGAATCAGCTTGGTCTTACCGAGAGAAGATCGGACTGTGATGGTGGTGACTGGCCAGAACTTTCTGGGGGGGCTCGAATGGTTTTCTGACCCTCCCTGTGAAGGTCGATGTCAGTGCAGGAGCGAATCCAACAAATTAAATCACTGTCGTAGATGAAAATTTGACAGAGGAGGGAGATAGGACCAACGCCCGTTGTGGAGTAAGGGAAAACTCACCTATGGCGCCTTGTGGGTGCCTCCCGACGGTGGTGTTTCGGTTTGAAGAGAGATAGCTACGGTGGCCTTGTTGGATTTTTCGGTTTTTCGGTTTTTCTGTGTAAGGCTCTATCTGGTGCTCTCTCTGATTTCTAGGTATAGGGACTATATTTTGAGGAGTCTGCCGCTGGCTATTTTTAAAAGCCAGAAATCAGATCCATTTTGTATCAGTGAAGCATGAAATGTTGCAAGGAAGAAAACATTGCGATGCTTCGAGTTTTGGTCGAAATGTCCTATGTTGATTATGTTTACGTTGCGATGAATTTTTTTACTGAGTTTTTGACTTATTTTAATTTATCTTATGTTTTTAACCATCAAGTGATGATGATGACCACGAGCATACGGGTCAGGATTAGATGGAGCAGTCAATTAAATCCCAAACCTTCAAGAATAATTGTTTTTATGACTTCAATTTTATTCAATTATTTCATTTATTATTGTTGGAGACATGTTTTTTATTAAATAAAACTTTTATAAAGTAAATGATTATTTTCTCAAATATGAAATCTCTTACCAGGTCACTTCTATGAAATATGTGACATCTCCAACCTATAATAAGGGGGTGTTACACTTACAATAAACTTAATGTTTCATTGAGGGGAGCCACTAGAAAAGATCAAGAAATCCATTATTGTTGCATCATTTTCTCATGCGAGCACAAAAAAGATAAGGAAGGTGTCTTGGAGGCTTCATTGATCATTTTCCAAACCTTTTGCATACCAAAATCTAAAACGGGAGCCGTTGCCCACCATAATTAAACCTCATTTTTCGAAAACTAAATAGGTTATAGTATGCATGAACAGAAGTAGATCAAGATTTGGCTAAATATATATATATAAAATGATGCTAGCTAGATATAAAATATATATATATATATATATTTTATATCTAGCTAGCATCATTTTTATAATATTTGTATTATACAAATGTACTAAAATGTACATTCTGGAAATTAAAAAACAAATAATTTTTTTTTTTCTCAACAAGCAAATATTTCATAGATAAACTACGAGGATACAATGATACAAGATTTTGTGGATGGGAGTCCTCGACAATCTTCTCAAAACAAACAAAAGCAGTACTGAAATGAAAATAAAAGCGAGTTATCCAACCAAAAGATTAGTTCCAACCGGCCACAATGAAAATTTTTGGAGAGTTTTTTAAAGTTTTTTAGACAGTATCCGATACAATGAAAGTTGTGTATGTGAGAGCTTATAACATATGAGTAGCTGGCTTGTAATCAAGGTTAGTACCCGGACTTATTGGTCACAGCTGTAACTTTCTTCATTCATTCATGAATTGAAGTCTATTTATAAAAAAAAAAAAAAAAAAAAAAAGAAGATTAGTTCCAATCCAATCCCATACAGGGATGCCCCGCACAGCTCACACGTGCTATTTCCCAGTGTGGTTCCGCTGACCAATACACTTGGCCAAGAGTAAACAGGCCACCGTAGCGCTAATTGGGGTATTGATGCGTTCAATTTTTCTATGTTCTTTCTACGTTCCACGAAGAAACATTTTAGAAGACTCACTAAACTAAAGCAAAACATTATAAACTATAAATATATATATATATATATATATCTCTATTATATAATTGCCTATCTAACGAGCTACAGTAATTTTTCTTGTTTTCCGGTAACTTTCATCCTCTTTCCGTTCACTTCTGTTTTCCCGTTAGCGTGTAATAGTGAATAAGATGAAGCAATTTGAGGCCACACCGTGCACGCCATGGCCAAGCTGCTACTGGCCAGATTCGAGGAGTCGTTTCGGCCTTTCAGCGAGAAAATCCATCGGATTGATGAAGAAGAGGGAGAAGAACGGGTTTTCGATTCGGAGGAAGAATTGCAAGCGAGCGATAATGCAAAAGCTCCACGCGATTGGAGTTCCATTTTCCCTATTCCAAAATCCCAAAACCCAAATGAAATGGATCCATCGTTGGTGGGTAGTCTGGGCCTTGATGGCTTACTGTATTTTTTTAGTACTCTCTTGCATTACTTTCTTTTTCTAGGAGTTGAAATTCTTTTCTTCCTCGAGTGACTGATAAAATTTGTGTCTTTGTTTGGAATCAGTTGCACCAAAGAGGAAAAATGGCGACCGGTCAAGTACGACGACGAGAACGCTTCGATTTTCACAGTCGGGAACGCTCCCATTTCGGAAACCACGAAATGGGAGAAGAGCTCGGGATCTGCTGCTGAAAATGGCGGAGCATTGTATGATTTGGCTGACCCTAAGCGGTACTGGCGTCGTCGGTGGCCCAACCGAAATCAGCAATTAAACCGGAAAGGAATCATATATCGGATTCGAAGGCTTTGACCGAGGAATCGGAGGAGAAGGACGTGGGAGTGAGTAAAGAGGAGCCTCCTCGATCACCCAAGAAGGAATCGTCTGTGCTCATATTGGATGATAATTACAACGATGCGAAAGCGAAAAAAGCGTGAGCATTTTAGATTTTTATTTTTGAACTTTTCTGTCGAGAGCTTGTAAAGCTGTGAACTGATATCTGATTTTTATTTATTTTTTAGCCGATATGATTTGTTCAACTACTTTGTTGCTGGTCCAGGGCAAGTTGGCTTTGTTCAAGTAAGCTTTTTTTCAACCTGAGTGATGTGGGTGGCACTTTCTTTTGCCATGCAATTCATGTTTGTACCGTCCGAAAGAAATTTACAAGACTGTTTCTTTTGGAGGGAGGGGGGTGTGAGTAAGATGACTTTTAGATTGATGTTAGTTTTAAAAGAAAAAATAACAGAAGTTGCCCCAGTTTTTAGCTAATATGGGACTCTGCTTAGCCCCTGCTGGTGCTGGAAAGGTCCAGAATCTTCTTAGTAAGAGCGCTTAGGCCCTGCTGGTGCTGGATGCATATGCAATGTTACTTACGAGTCAACTTGCAGGTCTTCTACACTGTTCCTCGAATTCATCTTCTTTCTTATTCCTGTTACTTAGTGTTAATTCTTGGTATATAATTTAGTGAACTGCTACCTCTATGATGGAAATGCTACAAATTTGGGCCTAACTTGCCGAAGATGCATACAGTTGGGATCTCAAAAGCCTTTTGAAACGCATGATTGCTAAAGTTTTTGTGGCTCCATTTGGAGCAAAAATTAAATGAACTATTGTATGCATAGTAATAAAGTTTTTGTGGCTCCATTTGGAGCAAAAAATAAATGAACTTTTTTATTTAATCATACAACTTTTCTAAACTTCCAAACAAAACATAAAAAATATTTCAATTTTTTCAAATCTCAAAATAAAAATTATATTCTAATAATATTTTAATTTAATTTTTTGTTTCTCATTTTTCAAAATTCTATAAACATCTTAATTCAAACTACTATTTCATTACTATTCATAAATGATTTCACAGATTATCTGATTATCTCATCTCACTATCCAAACCATGCCGTAGATTTACTATATTAATTTGCAGTGAGTTGTACTGTTGTTCAAATATTGCTGCATGGATAGCATTTAGGGGATTATATCGACCGAAATCGGCCAATGAAGGGGGGTAAAACCGTCCGACGTAGTTTTGGCCAGTTACCCTCAGTTCATGATCAATGTCCCCGTCGGTTTCACTCCCTTAAAAAAATTTCACAAATCTAAGATTTCAAAAGAAATATCAGCAAATATCACAACAAATATCACAACAAAAAATAGAAAAATGAATCGGAGAGGGGGTAACCCTTAATCGGCCTTTTGTGCATGTGTCGTCCGTCCTATCAAAGCTGAGAGGGAGATGAGAAACAGAGTTGAGAGGGAGATGAGAGAGCTGAGAGATCTCAGAAGCAGTATCTGAAGAGAATACTGCAACGCTTCAACATCGACTCGAAGACGAAGCCGGTGAGTACTCCTATGGCCCCATATTTCAAGCTCAGTGCGTTGCAGTCTCCTAAAACCGATGAAGAGCGGGACTACATGAGGAATGTCCCATATGCATATATTGTTGAAAACTTAATGTATGCCATGGTGTGTACACGACCTGATATCTCCCAAGCCATTAGCTTAGTTAGTCGCTATATGCATAATCCTGGAAAGGCTCATTAGTATACGGCTAAGTGGATTCTACGGTATATTTTAGGGACCGTAGATATTGGTTTGAAGTTCGAGAAGAGTGAAGATAGTCTAGTAACTGGATATGTTGACTCAGACTATGCAGGTAATCTTGACAAACGACGATCGATAACTGGATATGTGTTCACTATAGTTGGAGGACCAGTTAGTTGGCGATCAACTTTGCAATCGACAATTGCTCATCCACTGAGGCTGAATACATGGCTGTAACAGAAGCCGTGAAAGAAGCTATTTGATTACAGGGATTGGTAACAGATTTGGGCTTTAAGCAGCAAGAGGTTACCGTTTATTGTGACAGTCAAAGTGCAATTCATTTGGTCAAGAACTAAGTGTATTACTTTCGAACAAAACACATAGATGTTCGATTTCACTTTGTAAGTGAAATATTAGAAGAATAGGACATCAAAGTTCAGAAGATTGGCACTGAAGGTAATCCAGCAGATATGTTGACGAAAGTCATCAAAGGGATCAAGTTTCAACACTGTTTGGACTTGATCAGTATTGTACACTGCTAAGCACCCTCGGGTGCATTGGAGCGTATTCGATAGTGGAAGTCTCTCATGTCAAAGAAAGAGGTGCGTTCATTTGAAGAATGAATCAGTTTGCAAGCAGCTTGGTATGACACACTTGGGTGGAGGGGGTGATTGTTGAACCACCCTAAAGTGTGAATGCAAAGAATACATAGCTGCTGCACATGCACCGTTCTGGCATCGAATGTTGAAACTTGCACATGTTGATTTTCAACAAAAGCTGCTGCAACTGGAAGACAGCCATCAATTAAGGCTGATTGATTAGCAACTTGTTTAGGAGAACTTCTCCTATAAATAGGAGAGTTCTGATCTGTAAACAGTGTGGGTAAATATTAGAGAAAGAGAGTACGTGAGAGAGAGAATTTGTAGAGTGTTTTGAAATCTCCTACAAATTCAGTAAAAGAGGCTCCAGTGGACGTAAGCAATTTGCTGAACCACTTAAATATCGTCTTGTGTGATTTTGGACATGCCAGAGGTGCAACAGAATTAGTGGTCAATTTCCATTTTTGTGTTCAGACTTCTATCACTAAGTTGAATTTGCGGTCTGTACAATTTAGGTGAGAGGAGCAGGGCAAGGTTACTCTCGAGTAGAAGACCTTAACGCTGCATTCGCGAAAGCCTCTTGGGAAAGCCCATATGTTTATGTTCAAGGAGCTAGGATACCAAGTGAGAAAAGCAATGGTTCCATCGGAATTTCTGTTTTCCTCAACACATCTCAGTTTTAAGTGGGTTTTGTGCTGCAAATTATACATACATGGATGATGGATCGACCAACGAATATGCCTGATCATGGAGCTTTACAACCTGTTGTATCAAAATTTATAGTAAGGATCCTATGGTCCAAGTATGGAAAACAGTTTCCTACCAAACAATCACTTGGAAATGGCAGTGTTTTCAGAAGAACAAAAGTATCTGGTGAAACAGCTTTCGAGTTCCAGGAAAGTAACGGAGACTCCATCATTTTCCATTACTTTAGCAAAGTCTTTTTTTCCTTTTATATGCAGTAGAATCCTATCAATTAGCTTAGGAATCGATAAAAATTTTATATCATCTCATTTGTCTATGTTACTCTACTCAAACTTGTATTAAACTATGGTGTATTTTGAACTAATCTTTATATTTTCTTATGTATCAAACATGTAATTATTATACTTCATTTATAATTTTTTTGTAAAAAAGTTTTAGTATCTTAGAATAATGATATGTTTCACCCAACTAAGTAAACGTGCTTTGCATGTTGCTTCTGGCCTAATATATATATATATATATATATATATATATATATATATATAAAAGTTCTTGATACGTTGTTTGATAGAGTGATTGTGAAATTTTATAATTTAGAGAATAATTGCAAATCGAGTGGTTCTGTTTTTCCAAAATAATTAGTTCCATCCTTATTACTACTCTTGTCGCTATAATGTAAATATATAATACAAGAAATGCAATGCATGTGAGCATTTTTAACATTTCGTTCTTTGTTTTTTTTTTTTTCTATCTTTTTCCACTAATTGATATTTGAGTGATTGTCCATATTTATATTTAGGCTTGGTTTGAATAGAAAGAGTATATCACATCTCATCTCATATCAATATTCAAACACCACAAATATAAATATTTTTCAATTTCAATATTCAACTTTTTTATTTAATCATACAACTTTTCTAAACTTCCAAATAAAACATAAAAAATATTTCAATTTTTTCAAATCCCAAAACAAAAATTATATTATAATAATATTTTAATTTAATTTTTTGTTTCTCATTTTTCAAAATTCTATAAGCATCTTAATTTAAACTACTACTTCATTACTATTCATAAATGATTTCACAGATTATCTGATCATCTCATCTCACTATCCAAACCATGCCTTAGATTTACAATGTTTTAATTTTTGACATCTTATTTATTTTTTTACGAATGAACCATCCGCTTTATTTCTCTTTCAACTAATTACTATATTAATTTGCAGTGAGTTGTACGGTTGTTCAAATATTGTTGCATGGATAGCATTTAGGGGATTATATCAACCCAAATCGGCCAATGAAGGGGGGTAAAACCGTCCGACGTAGTTTTGGCCAGTTACCCTCAGTTCATGATCAATGTCCCCGTCGGTTTCACTCCCTTAAAAAAATTTCACAAATCTAAGATTTCATAAGAAATATCAGCAAATCTCACAACAAATATCACAACAAAAAATAGAAAAATGAATCGGAGAGGGGGTAGCCCTTAATCGGCCTTTTGTGCATGTGTTGTCCGTCCTGTCAGAGCTGAGAGGGAGATGACAGATCTGTGAGGGAGATGACATAGCTGTGAGCCTGAGATGGAGATGAGAGGGATTGGAGATTACATCAGAGAGAGAGCTGAGACTGAGGGAGATGAGAGGGAAAGTTGAAATGGCTCACATTGTAAAAATGAGGAGGGAAGGAGGGGTTGGAGGTTTGGGTTGAAGTTCTAACCCAAAATGACGTCGTGTGGTGTATTAAACTAAAAGACGTTATTTCATATATTTTTTTCAAAATCCTAAATTTAAAATGACGTCATTTTATATACGTATATTATAGTATATATATATAATGCCCGTTTGTCGGTTTGAACCAAGTTCAAACTGGAACCTAACCGATTGACATCGGTTACAGCCTATTTTTATGGCCGGCTAATCAGTTCTTTGTCGGTTTGTGTTAATTCTGTACTATGGTAGCCGGTCCACGTCAATCCCGACCAATTTTAATGGTTTTTGTACACCCTTGATAGCATTTACCTACAAGTAGGGTGCAACAATGCGAAACCAGTCTTCGGTCTTCGCCTTTATATTAGCCATCACGTACCTAACGGGCAATAGTAAATGCTCTTCCAGTGGCCAGCTGGCTAGATGACTGAGACTATATACAATTTTCTTTGGCAGAAATAAATCACTCTCAGATCAAGACAGCTTATATTAATTGTTGAATTTGTAAGACATTAAAGAGGCATGTGATGCATACATCCATGATCTTAGTTTACTTTGACGTTTCAACATGACTATATATATAATATAGGACATGCACGAGTACTGCTGTACGTCCTAGTATGTATATATATATATATATGTTTAGGCTGTTAGGAGAATGACATGGTTAGTGGGGTTAGAACCGAAATTCTTTAATTACCTTTTCTTCGTCCAGCAACGACATCTACGTAGGAAGACTTTTAAAGCAAAGCAAAATATTAATATATTATAGGTAATTAGAATGAAATGTTTTCCATCCAAGTGAGGTTTTCGAACGAAATGTGTGCTGTTGGAACTTGGGTTTACGGTTTTGCTGTTGGAATTTGAACGTACGTCTTCCGATCGACCAACTGTCTGAGACAGAGAAAAAAAATAAAAAAAAATCTATGCAACCTCCTATTATTTACATAACTTCTACACACCTCACTTTTTTTAATTTATATTATTTTTTTTTATTTTATTAAATATTTAATATAGAGATAATGAATAGAAAATTTTAATTAATTTAAAAAGAAAAAATTCAAAAAAAATCTTTAAAAAAATATTAAAAATTAAAAAAAAATGGTGTGTGAAGGTTGGGGAGGTTGAGTAGCATTGCTAAAAAAAAATTGATGTCATTACTGTGTCATCGCTAGAACTTGGCTTAATTTTACAAATATTAGCCAAAAATTTTGCAAGCATTTCCGAATTTTTAGGTTGTATTCACGATATCCTCGACAAAAATAGTCATGATATCGTAGTACTGTATCCATGTGCATTATATATATATATATATAATAAAGTTTGATTTTCTGGTAGTGAAATATATAAAAATATTAATTATTTCAATGTTGATTTGCCTCCAAAAATAAATTACCTTGATCCGGCCGGCACTTATGTCACCACCTAGGGTTTTTTAGAGAATTTTCTAACCTTCTAGAAGCTTCCAAATCTTTTGTAATCTTGTGGAATTGTGTAGAGTCATCTAGAAGGGGCGATATAGACAATTTAGAGTAGTGTTCTAGAAAGGGCGTTATAGACAATTCTAGAGTAGGAATCTAGAAAGTTCTTTACCTTTGGATTGATGACAAGTGTCACAATCCTAACCATTCTTTGTACCAAGAGTTCCCTATAAATAGAGGGGCTCTCATTTGTGTAAATCACCAAGCAATAAGAGAAACAAGTTCTCTAGAGCATCTCTCTCTATCTTCTCTCTCTAGTTTGTTCTCTATTGTCTTGAGTCCTTTAGAAGGCTTACTTAGGAGCTTTGTGGGAGAGAAAGCCTCCTAAGGCCGCACGGGTCGAGTGAAGAAATTCTAAGTCCGTGACAGTTGGTATCAGAGCTATCCAGGTTGGGATGGCAGATCCAAGTGAGATCACCATGGAAGTCCAGGAGACAAGAAAGAGCAAGAGGTCGAAGGACTCAAGCTCATCTATGGAGTCTCGTCTCGATGGGATCGAGAGGGCCATGGCCAAGATATTGGCCAAGATCGAAGAATGGGATCAGTCTCACAGGGAGGTGAGCACCCTCGACAACACGGTGACCAGGATGGAGGTGGCGGTAGCGGATGTCAGGGACCGACTTGACATCGTGGAGCAAGGTTTGGAGGAGCTAGGATTGGAGGGACAATCCGAATAGCTCAAGGAGTCCATTCTAAGCACCATCCACCCTACCATTGAAGCACAACGTGTTGAGAACGTTGCTTTCCAAGACTGGGTCTTGGGGGAGCTAACAAAACTTCAAGGACAAATGGAGGAATACCGCGTCGGTCTGGAGGAGACCAAGGCGGATTGGGCTATATGCAAGCGTGCAGTGGCCAATGGGGGCGTCGTCGGAGCTGGGATGATGGCGACACCAAGGGTGGATACCCCCAAACCAAAAGAGTTCGATGGCAAGCGGGATGCCAAAGAACTTGACAACTACATGTGGCACATGGAGCGCTACTTTGAAGCTTTGAACATGCAAGACGAGCGTGTCAAGGTACGTACTGCTTCCCTCTATCTTACTAATCTTGCTGGTACTTGGTGGCGTCGTAAGCATAGTGAGATAGAGAAGGGTACTTGCTCCATTGATTCTTGGGAAGAGTTCAAGCGTGAACTCAAGAGGCAAGTCTATCCCGAGAATGTGGCTATTCATGCGCGGAAGAGAATGAAGGAGTTGAAGCACACTTCTTCTATCCGCAACTATGTTGAAGAATTTTCTGCCCTCATGCTTCAAATTACAAACATGAGTGAAGAAGATCTCCTCTTCAACTTCACCGATGGTCTCAAGTCTTGGGTGGCTCAAGAACTCAAGCGTCGTGGAGTCAATGACATCTCCACCGCCCTGACCGTGGCGGAAACCTTAGAAGAATTTGAGTATCATAAGAGTGACAACTCTTCAAAGCCCAAGTCTTCGAAGGATAATCACACTAAGGGTGGGGGAGCGAAGGGGTTCAAGCCGCCACAATATAAAGATCGAGGTGACAAGCCTTCAACATCAAAGGAGGGCAAGAAGGACTACTCGAATGACAAGAAGCCAAAGGATGCTTGCTTCCTTTGTAACGGACCACATTGGGCTAGAGATTGTCTCAAGAGGAAGGCCCTCAACGCTATGTTGGAGGAAAAGGAAGTTCAAGAGAAGTCGCACCTGGGGTGTCTACAACTTCTCAACTCCCTAAAGGCAAGTACAAAGCCAACCACCAAGGATGGGTCTTTGATGTTTGTAGAAGTGTTCGTCAATGGAAAGAAGAGTCACGCCATGGTCGACTCAGGAGCTTCTCATAACTTCATTAAGAAGGAAGAGGCCACACGGCTAGGGATTCCTCTTAAGAAGGGTCAAGGATGGCTGAAGACTGTGAATTCTGAAGCCAAACCCCTTGATGGCGTAGCTCACGGGGTGGATCTACAACTTGGCACATGGAAAGGAACGGTGGATTTCTCGGTCGCTCCTATGGATGATTTCGACATCGTGTTGGGGATGGAATTCCTGAGACAGTTCAATGTAGTGTCTCTTCCCCACTATAACTCGGTATGCATCTTGGAAGGGGGTCCATGCATGATACCCACCGTGTCCAAGCCAAACACCACCCAACTTCTATCCGCCATGCAATTCAAGAAAGGATGGAAGAAGGGAGAGGTGTCTTACTTGGCCTCCATGGAGGAGGATGAAGTGAAGATTTCCTCCCCTCCACCCAAGGAGATCCAAAAGGTCCTCAGGGACTATGAGGACGTAATGCCGCCAGAGTTGCCCAAGCAACTACCACCTAGGAGAGAGGTGGATCATCAGATCGAGATGGAACCCGGCGCTAAACCACCCGCCAAAGCCCCTTATCGCATGTCGCCTCCAGAGCTTGAAGAACTAAGGAGGCAACTTAAGGAGCTACTTGATGCCGGATTCATCCAACCCTCCAAGGCACCATACGGGGCACCCGTGTTGTTTCAAAGGAAGTATGATGGGTCTTTGCGGCTGTGCATTGACTATCGGGCTCTAAACAAGGTAACCATCAAAAACAAATACCCTATTCCTTTGATTGCTGATTTATTTGATCAACTAGGCCATGCAAAGTACTTCTCCAAGCTTGATCTAAGATCGGGATATTATCAAGTAAGGATTGCGGAAGGAGACGAAGCCAAAACAACTTGTGTAACTCGCTATGGGGCATACGAGTTCTTAGTGATGCCCTTTGGCCTCACAAATGCTCCAGCTACCTTCTGCACGCTCATGAACAAAATATTCCATCCCTATCTTGATCAGTTTGTGGTAGTCTATCTAGATGATATTGTCATCTATAGTTCTACCCTTGAAGAACATGTGGAGCATCTAAGGGTTGTTTTCCGTGTCTTAAGGGAAAACCAACTCTATGTCAAGAAGGAGAAGTGCTCATTCGCTCTAAACGAAGTCCATTTCCTTGGCCACAAAATCCAAGGTGGAAAACTCAGCATGAAGGAGGGAAAAATTGAGGCAATCAAGAAGTGGGAGCCTCCCACTAAGGTTACCGAGCTCCGATCCTTCCTTGGGCTTGTCAACTATTACAGGAGATTTATAAAGGGATACTCCACAAGAGCATCCCCCCTCACTGACTTGCTCAAGAAGAACAGGGCCTGGGAGTGGTCTTCAAGGTGTCAGGAAGCCTTTAACGATCTGAAGACAGCCATCACGGAGAAACCGGTCATGGCCTTACCAGATTGTACCAAGCCTTTTGAAGTGCAATCAGATGCATCAGATTTTGCCATAGGGGGAGTTCTCATGCAAGAGGGACATCCCATTGCATATGAAAGTCGCAAACTCAATGAGACTGAAAGGAGATACACCGTGCAAGAAAAGGAGATGACGGCCATCATCCATTGCCTCAGAGTTTGGCGACACTATCTGCTTGGCTCCCATTTTGTGGTCAAGACAGACAATATGGCCACTAGTTACTTCCAAAGTCAGAAGAAACTAAGCCCAAAGCAAACTAGGTGGCAAGACTTCTTGGCAGAATTTGACTTCGTCTTGGAGTACAAACCGGGCAAGGCCAACCTCGTTGCGGATGCACTAAGCAGAAAATGTGAACTTTCTGCTATCACTCAAGCTCAAGGGGAGCTACTTGAGGTAATCCGTGAAGGTATGGAGCATGATCTCTTAGCCAAGAACTTGGTGAACATGGCTAAGGAAGGGAAAACCAAGAGATTCTGGGTAGAGGACGGTCTTCTCTACACCCTCAGGCGGAGAATCTATGTTCCAAAGTGGGGAAACTTACGTAGGAACCTTATCAAGGAATGCCATGATTCCTTGTGGGCTGGACACCCGGGCCAACGACGTACTCGAGCTTTGCTGGAAGCTTCATACTATTGGCCTCAACTGAGAGACGAGGTGGAGCTCTTCGTGAAGACTTGTCTTGTGTGTCAACAAGATAAGGTGGAGAATCAGAGTCCTGCAGGATTGCTAGAGCCACTACCCATTCCTTCTCACCCATGGGAAAGTGTGAGCATGGATTTTATAGTGGCTCTACCTAAATCCAAGGGTTGCGGTACCCTCATTGTGGTGGTAGATCGATTCTCCAAGTATGCCACCTTCATCGCGGCTCCTAAAGATTGCTCAGCTGAAGAAATTGCAAAATTATTCTTCAAGCATGTGGTGAAGTATTGGGGCTTACCACGGAGCATCATCAGTGATCGAGACCCTCGCTTCACAGGAAAGTTCTGGTCAGGACTATTCAAGCTTATGGGGTCTGCCCTACATTTCTCTACCAGCTTTCACCCTCAGACAGATGGGCAAACTAAAAGGGTGAATGCCTTGTTAGAGTTATACTTGAGGCACTTTGTAAGTGCCAACCAATCCGATTGGGCCAAGTTATTGGATGTCGCTCAATTCTCCTACAATTTACAAAGGAGCGAGTCCACAAACAAGAGCCCATTTGAGATTGTAATGGGACAGCAGCCACTTACTCCCCAGTCATTGGAGACAAGCTACGCGGGGAATTGTCCGACAGCCTTCAAGGTTGCTAGGTCTTGGAACGAACAATTGGATGTGACCCGTTCCTACTTAGACAAAGCAACTAAGAAGATGAAGAAGTGGGCTGATCAGAAGAGAAGGCACGCTGAATATCGTATAGGCGACTTGGTGTTAGTAAAGATCTTGTCGAGCCAACACAAGTTCACAAGAAAGCTACACAAGGGGCTTGTACGACGTTATGAGGGACCATTCCCCATCATCAAGAAAATAGGGAAGGTCTCCTACAAGCTGGACTTACCCTCCAAGTTCAAACTTCATCCAGTATTCCATGTCAGCTGCTTGAATCCTTACCATGGCGATGAAGAGGAGCCAACACGAGGAGAGTCCAAGCGTGCACCATTGGGCATAACTACCACTTTCGACAAAGAAGTAGAAGAAATCTTGGCGGATCGTGTCATCAGGCGAAAGAGTCATATGCCACGCCAAGAATACTTGATCAAGTGGAAGGGATTGTCCGAAAGTGAGACAACTTGGGAACCAAAGGAGTCGTTGTGGCAATTTGAAGATCACATCCGAAGGTTCCATGAGGACACCGCGTCGAGGACGTCGCGAAGCTTGGTGGGGGAGAATGTCACCACCTAGGATTTTTTAGAGAATTTCCTAACCTTCTAGAAGCCTCCAAGTCTTTTGTAATCTTGTGGAATTGTGTAGAGTCATCTAGAAGGGGCAATATAGACAATTTAGAGTAGTGTTCTAGAAAGGGCGTTATAGACAATTCTAGAGTAGGAATCTAGAAAGTTCTTTACCCTTGGATTGATGACAAGTGTCACAATCCTAACCATTCTTTGTACCAAGAGTTCCCTATAAATAGAGGGGCTCTCATTTGTGTAAATCACCAAGCAATAAGAGAAACAAGTTCTCTAAAGCATCTCTCTCTATCTTCTCTCTCTAGTTTGTTCTCTATTGTCTTGAGTCTTTTAGAAGGCTTACTTAGGAGCTTTGTGGGAGAGAAAGCCTCCTAAGGCCGCACGGGTCGAGTGAAGAAATTCTAAGTCCGTGACACTTAGCTAACACACTCTTTTCTTTTTGTCGTTTCAGGTCCAAGACACTTTTCCAACGTGGTGCTTGGGGGCATTGATGCGCTCAATTTTTCTCTCTTTAGAAGAAAGCATTTTAGAAGACTCAGTTTTTGATCGGTAAAGAGAACGCGTATATTTTAAACATTTTAGAGGAGGAAAAATCTAGTTATAAGTATATTTGTATATTAATATACACTAATTTAATGTGATTAGTTAAAAAATAGATTTTTTTAAAAATAATATTAATTTAAATTTTAAATATAAAAAAATCAATATTGATACATAAATTAATATGTAACTTTTTTAACATAACAAAATTCTTAAATATAAATACTTTAAAATTAACTAATTGAGAATATTCAATTTCTACCAATCAACTAATTGAGACACTTTTTTTCAAGAGCGGTCCTACCGAAAGAGATGTAGGAAGACTTGTAAAGCAAAGTAGGGAAGATTTTGAGAGGACTCATTAAAATCAACCCAATCGTAAACCACACGGTCAATCAGACAACATTCATTAACTATACTCTCCGTGGCTCACAGTTCAACTATCATCATTGCTCCAATTTGAGTAAATGCTCTTCCAGTGGCCAGCTATTAGTCATTACCTTTATATTAGTCATCACGTACCTAACGGGCAAAAGTAAATGCTCTTCCAGTGGCCAGCTAGCTAGATGACTGAGACTATATACAATTTTCTTTGGCAAAAATAAATCACTCTCAGATCAAGACAGCTTATATTAATTGTCTATATAATTGTAGACTTCTCTTCTGATGCAAACTTATCTTATAATAGAATGCTATGTCAATTGAATTTGAGATGATTCAATTTTTTTTTCTTTATTTGTTTTCAATTGAATGGGAGAGTTTGATTTGTAGACTAGCTAGTGTGGATGAATTTATTTATTTATAGAAGTAATTACATAATCTCATAGATGATTCACTAAACTAAAGCAAAACGTTATAAAGTTATGTATGCATGGGCTCTTGGGACAATGGCGTGGTTATTGAGGCTAGAACCGGAAAGCTTTCAACTTTTTGTCGTCCACGAAGAGATGTAGGAAGACTTCTAAAGCAAAGGAAAGCAAAGTATGGAAGACTTTGAGAAGACTTGTTAAACTAAAGCAAAGTAGCAAATCGTTACTCATCGTTGTATTAAGCAATTCATTTATTTACTTTGTGTTTACTTTATTAAATAATTGCATGCATGATTGATATCTAACCAATTTATTCAAGTGAATTGAAAGATATTTCCGTGTATATATAGGAGTACTTGGATAATTTCATAGATGATTCACTAAGCTAAAGCAAAATGTTATAAACTAATATATGCATGGGCTCTTGGGACAATGGCGTGGTTGTTGAGGCTAGAACCGAAAAGCCCTCAACTTTTTGTGTTGCAACAAGAGTTGGAGGAAGAATTTTAAAGCAAAGGAAAGCAACGCATTAATATTTTTTTAGGTTAGAATGGAAATGCATTCACATTTTCTGTGTTCACTAACAAACTTTGAGAAGACTCTTTAAACTATGCAAATTAGCAAACGGTAATTGCGCTTGGTTTTGTTCGATAAATCAACCATATCACCAACCACACGGTCAATCAGACAGCATTTATGCTCTCTTTAGATAATATTAAAAAATAATATTTTAATAATATTTTATTCAAATTTAATCTAAAATCATCTCATCTCATATCACTATCCAAGCCGCAACTAATAATATTAAACTTTTTGGTAACGACTTGTTTTTGTTCAATAAATCAACTAAATCATAAACCAGATAGCATTCATTACGAATTAAAATTGTCAGTAGATGAGCTCATGAGCTTTTCCAGGAAGAGTAGTTAGTAGATTTCGTTGAAATTAAAATTACATTTTCAATTATCAGTTTATTATATTCTAACTTTTCCTGTCAAAAGTAATTTTAAGACTTTTCTTTTGCTTGTGAAATTGAAAATCCGGTCAATATATAGTTGGAAACTTTTCGCTTTTCTGTTGCTTTAATTTCTTCCACAAGTTTGAGACAATGACTTGAGCAAGTACGACGGTTATTGAGAAATGAGTAATTATTATTAGGCACTATTCTCATGGTATGGATACGTAATACTCCTATCCCATCCTAGAATGCTATATATGTTAATTAAAATTGAAATTTATATAAACAATTTTAATTATATGACATATTGCTATATTATTTCACCTCATCTCATCTTATCTCATCTCATTATTACAACTTTTTTAAATTTCTACATAAACTATAATAAATAATTTAACTTTTTCAAATCTCAATTCAACTTTTTCAAATCTCAAAATAATAATAAAAATATTTTATTTAACTTTTATTTTTCATCTAAAACCATCTCATCTCATTTCCTAATCCAAGCCGGGCCGTGTTGGATTGTTTGGATGTTGAGATGGTTTCATTTCATCTCATCTCATCTCATGTATAACATCACAACATTCAAATATGACTTAAACATAAATATTTTTTAATTAATCATTATAATTTTTTTTAATTAGTCATTACAATTTTTTCAAATTTTAAAATAAAATGTAAAAAATAATTCTCACTTTTTCAAATTCAAAAACAAATATATTATTACAAAATTATATTATAATAATATTTTTACTTTATAATATTTTTATTTATCTTTTTCTCATTTATTTTCTAAAACACAATAAAATATCATAATTTAAACTATTTTACTACTATTTACAAATTTTTCATTTCATCTTATTTTTCAAAGATGTCCTAAAAAATTTGAAAAATTATAGAGTTACTAGGAGTTGGGTCCCGATATATTTTTTTTCATAGTGATTAAAATGTGTTTTTAATGAGATTATTAAAAAATAAATGTTTAAAAATATGAAAAAAAAAATCTAGGAAAAATAAAGATTTGATCTTCTCAAGACCTGTCCTTGGGCTACCCACTACTCAAGAAATTTTTACAAGACTAGTTTAAAGAAAATAGGAAAAGAAAAAGCAAAAAAGTGAACGATAATCACGTTTGGCGTAAATGACCTGGCGGGTTCTCAATGAAATGCGTGCGGTTGGGTTTATGTGCCGCTTCAGCAGTGTATTCAGATCAGATAAATTTAGATAAAAGGAATAAATATATAAGATTAAAAAAATTTTAAAATGTTTATTATATAAAAATTGATAGTTATAGTTATAGTCATGAGTGTAAAAGTGATGTACAACTATTTTTAAAAAGTGAATAAATGTATATAAATTTTTTTTAATAATAAATCTCACTCTTTTTTAAAACGACTGCATGATACTTGGACACTACACGACTGTATGTAATATTACTCTTATTATATTTGTGTAAAAATTTAAAAAAATTATCATAATAAGATAAAATAAAATATTTTTTATATCCAAACGAGACCTTAATATTTTGCAAAACAAAATATTCATATAATATGGTACGTAGTTTTCTTCCGTTGCTTTCTTCCACAAGTTTGAGACCATGACTTGAGTAAGTACGAGGGGTACTATTGAGAACTAAGTAATTATTATTAGGCACTATTCTCATAATAATGGATACACGATACTCATATCCTATCATGGAATGCAATTTTAATTATATAACATATTGCAATAGGATTAGAGTACCATATCATCTGGACTGATTGGGATATGTAAATTTGAGATGATTCAATTTTTTTTCTTTATTTGTTTTCAATGGAATGGGAGAGTTTGATTTGTAGACTAATTGAGAATATTCAATTCCTACCAATCAACTAATTGAGACACTTTTTTTTCAAGAGCGGTCCTACCGAAAGAGATGTAGGAAGACTTCTAAAGTAAAGTAGGGAAGACTTTGAGAGGACTCATTAAAATCATCCCAATCGTAAACCACACGGTCAGTCTGACAACATTCACTAATTATACTCTCCGTGGCTCACAGTTCAACTATCATCATTGCTCCAATTTGAGTAAATGCTCTTCCAGTGGCCAGCTATTAGTCATCACCTTTATATTAGTCATCACGTACCTAACGGGCAAAAGTAAATGCTCTTCCGGTGGCTAGATGACTGAGACTATATACAATTTTCTTTAGCAGAAATAATTCACTCTCAGATCAAGACAGCTTATATTAATTGTCTATATAATTGTAGACTTCTCTTCTTGTGCAAACTTATCTTATAATAGAATGCTATGTCAATTAAATTTGAGATGATTCAATTTTTTTTTCTTTATTTGTTTTCAATGGAATGGGAGAGTTTGATTTGTAGACTAGCTAGTGCATGTGGATGAATTTATTTATTTTTAATTTATTTTAATATTTAAAATTTATAGACTAGTGTGGATGAATTTATGGTATCATCCAAAGGAAATGTGATATGTCAACTCTCAATATTTGCTTTATGGTATCATCCAGGTTCTATTGAAGTTTTTTCCCTAATATTTGCACTGATCTGCGTAATGTCAAATTTATATTAACCGAAATATTTGCTTTTATTTCCTTTCTTTCTTTTATTCCCAAATTTTATTTGTTATATCACGTTGAATCACTAAATGGACCAAAATTTTAAGCTTGTAATGGAATGTGGTGATTTCAAGAATTTGATTTAATCACAAAAAGATTATATAAAAGCAAATCTATAAATTAATATGATTTTATGTAATTTGTTAGATTTATTTTATAATATGTTAACTTGTAGATATATTTTTTATATAATCTTATTTCTCATATTGAAATGATTTTGTATATCAGCAGCCAAAAACGATAGCCACTCAATGAGAATATTCAATTCCTACCAATCAACTAATTGAGACACTTTTTTTCAAGAGCGGTCCTACCGAAAGAGATGTAGAAAGACTTCTAAAGCAAAGTAGGGAAGATTTTGAGAGGACTCATTAAAATCAACCCAATCGTAAACCACACGGTCAATCAGACAATATTCACTAATTATACTCTCCGTGGCTCACAGTTCAACTGTCATCATTGTTCCAATTTGAGCAAAATGTTTGCTGCTTAATCATCTTCTACCTCCCAGTCTCCACTTTCATTAGAATCTTCAATTCCTTCTTCTCAATTGTCTCTCGTTACAACTAACTTCTAATGGGAGTTCCACTCTTTTCATGGCTTTTCTTCATGATGACATTGCATTCACTAATTTTACCTTGTTTCTGTATGTCTATGGCTTTTGGCCAGTGTCTCGGCGATCAACAATCCTTGTTACTCCAATTGAAGAACGATCTTGTATTCTATGAATCCTTGTCGACAAAACTGGTGCATTGGAATAAAAATACTAATTGTTGTTTGTGGGAAGGTGTAACCTGCAGTGAGGGACGTGTTATTGGTCTCGACTTGAGCAGCGAAGGAATCTACAATGGACTGAACGATTCAAGCAGCCTCTTCGGTCTTCAATACCTGCAGAACCTCAGTTTGGCAAATAACCACTTCAAGGATCTGTCGAAGGAGTTTCCTTCTGAGCTCGACAGGCTGACGAATTTGATTTGTTTGAACCTATCAAATGCTGGCTTTGCAGGGCAGATTCCAATTGCGATTTCGCGCTTGACAAGGTTGGTCGTTCTTGATTTATCTGTGCATTTTCCAAGTCTGTTTGACTATGACCAGCCATTCTATGAACTTCCATCGATAAAACTTGAGAATCCAAATCTTAAGATGCTCGTTCAGAACCTTTCTGAGCTTATAGAAATTCATCTTGATGGCGTTAACATATCAGCACCAGGGAACGAGTGGTGCGAAGCCTTGTCTTCTTCACTGCCAAATCTGAGAGTGTTGAGCTTGTCAAATTGTTATCTTTCAGGCCCTCTTGATCCATCCTTAATTAATCTTCAGGCTCTTGTGAGTATAAATCTCGCACATAACAACCTCAATACTTCAATTCCAGAGTTCCTGGGAGATTTCAAAAGCTTGAGGTACTTGTTTCTTGGTGATTGTTCATTGTACGGCACATTTTCGAAAAAGATCTTCCAGTTACCAATGCTTGAGATTCTTAAATTGTCCCTAAATGATCTACTGGGAGATTCATTGCTAGATTCTTTTGGTAAGCTTACAATGTTATCCACAATAGATCTTAGCGGATGTGATTTCAGTGGATCGATCCCAAAGTCAATGGCAAGCCTCACTCAGTTAGTTTATTTGGACCTCTCAAACAACCATTTCAGCGGACCAATCCCAAAGTCAAGGGCAAGCCTCACTCAGTTAGTTTATTTGGACCTCTCACACAACCATTTCAGTGGACCAATTCCATCGTTCAACATGGCCAAGAATTTGAAGGAAATACATCTTTATAATAATGATCTTACTGGCCATATTACTTCCACTGACTGGGCAATGTTTCAGAATCTAGAATATCTCGACTTGGAGAACAACTTCCTTACGGGCATTATTCCGGTTTCTCTGTTTTCCCTTCCATTACTTCGGAGATTAGCACTTTCAAACAATAGTTTTTCTGGTCAACTCAATGAATTTTCTAATGTTTCTTCTGACCAACTGATGCAAGTTTATTTGGATAGTAACAACTTGGAAGGGCCAATTCCTATGTCTCTCTTTGAACTTCGAGGTCTTGAGACCCTTTCACTTGCTTCAAACAACTTTAGTGGTTCCTTGCAACTTGTTGATATGATTCGACAATTGAATTCTCCCAAAAATCTTGATCTTCCGAGTAAGTTAAAAAAGTTTCCTGATTTCTTGAGAAACCAATCTAAGTTACTCGACCTAGATCTTTCAGACAACCAAATTCACGGAGAGATACCCAGCTGGATTTAGATTCCTACTCTTTACTCCTTAGATCTCTCTCATAACTGCTTTGTAACTCTACAAGGACCTTTAATCAATGCTTCTGGGATAGACGTTCTGTACCTTCAGTCTAACCAGCTCCAGGGGCCATTGCCAGTTTTCATAGTAAATGCCTCTGTTTTGGATTTTTCGAGGAATAATTTCAGCTCTATACCAACTAACATTGGTAACATCCTTAGAGATATTATTTTCTTGTCTCTTTCAAGCAATAAACTCAATGGAAGTATCCCTGCATCAATATGTAATATCTTAGAACTCCAAGTTCTAGATATGTCGAACAATTCCTTGAGTGGAACTTTCCCCCACTGCTTGTTTGAGATGGTAAATTTTCGGCCACTAGCGGTGCTGAACCTAGAGGGCAACAATCTCAGGGGAAAAATTTCTGATACATTTCCAGGCAATTGTAGCCTACATACCTTAACTCTTAATGGAAACCAACTTGAAGGAGGGCTACCAAAATCTCTGGATAATTGCAAATCCTTGCAAGTTTTAGACCTTGGGAATAACCACATCCAAGATATCTTTCCATGTTACTTGAAGAACATATCCAGCTTGCGTGTTCTCGTTTTAAGATCGAACAAATTCTACGGGTCCATTGGTTGTCCAAGCCATAATGCAACGTGGCCAATGCTACAAATTATAGACTTGGCTTTGAACAATTTTAGTGGCAACCTTCCGAGTAACTCCTTGGCCGGATGGAAGGCAATGACAATTGATGAAATTGGGGCCCAGTTAGAGCCTGGGCACCTGGGATTTCAAGGGGATTATCAAGAGTATTATCAAGATACGGTTACAATTACCATGAAAGGTCGAGAGCTGGAGCTAGAGAAGATCCTAACTATCTTTACCTCCATTGACTTTTCGTGCAACAATTTCGATGGGCATATACCTGAAGAACTGGGAGGACTCAAATACCTACATATTCTCAATTTGTCACATAATGCATTCACCGGCCAAATTCCATCAACTCTGGCAAAATTGAGTAATCTCGAGTCATTAGACCTATCTGGTAATGAGCTCACAGGAGAGATTCCTCAACAACTTGCAGATGGTCTTATTTTCCTCTCTGTCATCAACCTTTCATTCAATCAACTGGTGGGAAGGATTCCACGGATCAAGCAATTTGCTACATTTTCGGAAACATCCTATGAAGGGAATAAAGGATTATGTGGCTTTCCATTGAAAGAAAATTGCAGTGGTGATGGAGTGCCTCCAATATTTGAAGAAACTCATTCCAACTCAGGGATTGTGGTTGATTGGAACTACCTGAGTGCTGAATTGGGTTTTGTTTTTGGTTTTGGGATTGTCATTATGCCATTGATGTTTTGGAAGAGGTGGAGGTTTTGGTATTCTAAAAAGATTGATGACATTCTTTTTAAGATCTTTCCCAAGCTGTATCTTGGAAAAGAATACCGTCGCAAGCCAATGCACAGAAATCAAGCTGGGAGGAGACATCAAGGATAGCAAGGAGGTGCAATCAATCAGGTGTATCAAACTTATCTCTCTTTCTCAATATCAAGGAGAATAAAAACTTGTATGTTATTTGAGTGTTGTCTAAGTGTGTGATGTTTTGTATATATGTTGCTGAGATTACTTTTCTGAGATTATATTTTGCTTTGTTGGTGCGTGACTTAAGAGATTATATTTGGTTGAACATCTTGATGATCTTCTAATCTTCACTTACGCTCGTCGCTCTTATTAATTTGTTTATATATTAGTGAAATTTGGTCAAACTTTCTAAAAATAATCTATACGGTCTTTACCTTTCTAAAATTATAATTGAAAAGAGATTTGGAAAAAAAAAAACTAAAAGATTCTTCAATTAAAATCACAAATGTAATTCAAAATATTAATTTTTTATTTTATAACTTTTATTTTAATTATATCTTTATTTAATTAAAATAAAGATATTTGGCTAAATACGAGTACTAAAGTATTTTAAACTATATTAATTTTAAAAGATAAAATTTAATTATTAGGAATAAGGATGGTAATCATACGTGACTCATCATCGATATGAATAAACCGCCAATTCACTGAAGTCGATTGAAATGAAAAGGAAAAAAAAAATATCTAATTCCATGTATGAACCGTAGAAATTAAATATAGACCAAGCATAACTTACATGGACTTTGGCCCAAAAGAATCCTAAAGGTGAGAGCATGCGAATGCCCAATCACATTAGTGTCTTTTTTCGGTCAGGAGAACTTCAAAGCGTTTTCTCTAATTTTGTAATATAAAAGTGAAATATCAAAGAAATTGTAATAATTTTGTTAAAATAACAGTCCTTAATTAGTTTTAACTCGATAATAAAAATGATCATTTAATGCACTTGACCCACCTGATATTAATCATGGTCTTAGTGTAACTCATGATCAATAAGATCGAAGTTGACATGTAATTTCATAGCACCGCGTCAACAACCTAATTAAAAATATAAATATTTATAATACTATAAAAAAATGTAAATAAAAATTAAGATGATATTTTTAAACAAAAGATATATATTACATATAAAATCAGATAAACGAAAACCACTTTCAACATTTTAATTTGTAAGTTTATTTAATAAGTTTTTCTTTTTTAGTTTTTAATTTTTTTAAATATAATTACTTAGTTTTTAGTTTTAATGTTTTTATTTCTTAGTTATTTACTGCAATTTTAATTGGCATTTCCAACATTTAAGTTTTTTTTTTTTAATTTTTTTTATTGACGTGGCTAATCAGGTATTACGTAAGACAATAATTTCTTTATCATAGGATGCAAACTTAGGGAATTATTTTACATTTAACCAAACAATTTCAAAAGACTTTGACATTAAAAACTCGAAAGTTGTCAATAAATCTGTAGGATCTTGACTTTTCATTAAAAGCCTTAAAATATTATGCTTTTTTCATATTGCCATGAAACATTGAAATCAATGTTTTGAATACTGTACCGGATGGCGTACCGGTCAAGGCACTGGAACGAAATATTTCGGTACCGGTATCGTTTCGTGTACCGTTTCGGGATAGGCGATATATAAATAAATTATATATATAAATATATATATATAAATTATATTTCAAAATAATAATTTATATATGAATAAATTATACATAAATACATATGTATATATAAATTATAAATAGTCTAATATGAATTGGAGTAAAAAAATAAGATTATAACTTAAAAAAATGAAAAAAAAAAAAAAAACATGAAGGCCGAAATACCGGCCGGTACAGGCCGGTACGCAGGCCGGTACAGGCCGAAATACAGGCCGGTACGGTCGGTATTTCAGCCGGTACGAAACAGGTACCTTACCTGTACCGGCCTGGTGACCGGTACGGAATGTACCGGCCGTATTGGCCGGTACGGTACGGTACCAAAAACTGTGATTGAAACTGCCTTCCATTTAAGGGTCTATTGCTGAGACAGAATGAAATCCTTGCAACCTTGGAAAAATAGAAAAAGTTGAAGAGGCACACAAAAGTTTTGGCAAAGATTTGTGAAAGCTAAGCTCTAGCGATAACAAATCGCTAGTGATAACAAATTGAAATCATTTTCTGCGCAAGAGCCACCAAGTTGTGTAGGCAATTTTTTACGCGTCCATAGCTGCTTGTAAAGTGTTCATGCAATTGCAAACCGTAAACCCAACGGCGAGGCTTTACATCCATGAACACAGCTACTCACACTCTGAAAACTAGTCCAATATTAAGCCAACTCTTTGCCACTTCTTCTGTCCCCAATTCTACAATTTTTCCTCACTTGAGCTTTCTATTATTTTCATTCTTTATTGTGTGGGTGTTCTCATTGCAACCTACAATGAAAATTCCATTCTTTACTTGGCTTTTCTTGATACCCATAGTCTCTGGTCAGTGTTTGGATGACCAGAAATCCTTGTTGCTCCAATTGCAGAATAGTCTCCAATTTGGCAACGCTTCCTCCACAAAACTGGTGCATTGGAATCAATGTGTCGATTGCTGTTTGTGGAAAGGAGTGTACTGTAGTCAGGGACATGTTATTGGTCTAGACTTGAGCAGTGAATCAATCTCTGCTGGGCTTGACAATTCAAGTAGCCTTTTTAGTCTTCAGTACCTCCAGAATCTGAATTTGGCATATAACAATTTGAGATGCTTGAACCTTTCAAATGCTGGCTTTGCAGGGCAGATTCCAATTGCGATTTTGCGCTTAACAAGCTTGGTCATTCTTGATTTATCTACCTTTTACTTCCCTGTATTTAAACTTGAGAATCCAACTCTACACATGCTGGTTTGAAATCTCAGGGAGCTTATGGAACTTCATCTTGATGGTATAAACATGTCAGCACAAGGGAATGAGTGGTGCCAAATTATATCATCTTCACTACCAAATCTAAGAGTGTTGAGCTTGTCAAATTGTCATCTTTCGGGCCCTTTTCATTCTTCCTTACTGAAGCTTCAATCTCTATCGATTATTCGTCTGGATAATAACAATTTGTCTACTCCTATGCCAGAGTTCTTTGCAAAGTTCAAAAACTTGACTTCATTATCTCTCACTACTTCTGGGTTGTATGATACATTTCTAGAAAAAATCTTCCAAGTACCAACACTAGAGATTCTTGATTTATCTAATAATCGTCTACTGCATGGTTCCTTGCCTGATTTTCCTCGTAATAGATCTCTTAGAACCCTGGTGCTTAGCAAGACAAAATTTTCAGGGACGTTGTCTGATTCTATTGCTAACCTTACTATGTTGTCCAGAATTGATCTTTCAGACTGCAATTTCCATGGATCAATCCCATGCTCAATGGAAAATCTTACCCAATTGCTCTATTTGGATATGTCAATGAACTATTTCACTAGATCAATTCCATCATTCAGCATGGCCAAGAATCTGACCAAAATGAACCTTTCTCACAATCATTAATTGGTCAAATTACTTCCACTTATTGGGAAGTGCTTTCGAGTCTTGTGAACCTTGACTTGCGTAACAATTCCCTGGATGAGAGTATCCCACTTTCTCTGTTTCCCTTCCATCATTACAGAAACTACAACTTTCCAACAACCAATTTTCAGGACAATTGATGAGTATGCGAAAGTGCATTCTAAATACCCTATTATTGGACTAAAATGCTAAAATATGAATAGAAATCATAAGAATTAATGTGTATTCTTAAATTGAATTTCTATTTACGTTGAGATACTCCTAAGTAGTTTTTTTATGTTTAATTTCAGAGTTTATAAAAGAGCAAGTCAAGCCCAGTCAAATTTAAAGGAGGACATTCATGGGGTTTGAGAGCAATTTGGAAGAAAAGAAAAAGAAAAAAAATCACAAAATGAAACCACAAGAAGTCCAAGTCTGAAATTCGCTAGGAGACAGTCTGGACATAATTTAGTCTTTTGACTGTATCTTTTTTACTCACATATCGGATTGATACGATTCTTGATACATTAGAAACCTATCTTAAAGGGTTATAACTTTGTCTCTAATAAGGATTTCCAAATTAAAACTCCTGAAGGGCATACGTGGCTGCTAAGATAAGTTCTAAAATTTAGGCCCTTTTGTTTATGCGAAAATTAAGAAGACATTAGGGTTTATTTCCTACCCTATATAAGCATATCATTAGCACGAAATAGAGGAGGAGGAGGAGGCACAAGAGGCAGATCTGAAGAGAGGAGAAAATAACTTCCATTGCCACCGTTCGCTTCAGTTTTCTCTGAAGATTTTTGTTATCTAGTATATTTATGAGTAACTAAATTCTCAAGTAGGGTTAGGGATGAACTTGCACATTAAATGGTATTTATAATTTATTTTTAATTCATGCATTTGATTTTCAATTGTTAAAACTCTTTTGTATTATCATTCTCAATTCATCGTTGATGTTTTCTTCTCCGAATAATCATAGAATTTATTCTGTTTATGGATTCAGTCATACTTTTTCTATTGAATGGATTAGTTCTTTAATTATGTTTGGATCAATTATTTATCTATATTGATTTAGTTTTTTGCTGCAATATCGCTCATTGAGTATATTGTTGTCATTGGATTTTCTCAATAGGGGTAGTAATTTACGTATTTTAAAAGTGGTGAATGATTTTTCAAATGGTTAAATTTCATTTAATTTTGGTTTATAAATCTATACCTTCCGATTGGAAATTTCGTAAATTGAGTTCCTAATTGAGTTATCCAATAAATTAAGAATAATTAAAATACCGGATTTGTACAAGGATTCCCGACGCTCTACTATTCGTCAAATTTGAGTACTTTTTCCGTTAATCACTTTGTTTCACTTTAATTTACATTTAAAATTAATCTTTGTTTTCCATTACTTATTTAATATTTTTCTTTAGTTTATTTGTTCCTCTTGCTATTCTTTTAATTTGTCTTCCTGTGGAGTCGACACTCCAAAGCTGTACTACAACTACCGCATTATTCTTTGGACGTAATCAGCAACTGCATCCATTTTCCGACGTCTCTTCCTTGAGAATTGTGGACCTTAGCTCCAGTCGACTTTAGGGGCAACTCTCCATTCTCCCACACGTTGCCACATACTTGAATTTTTTTAGGAAAAATTTCAGCGGTGTCATACCAGCTAGTGTTGAACCCAAGGTTTCAAGTTTTGTGTAATTATATATCTACACATGGATTTTGATGATAACAAATGAATTCAAAGAATAAAGAAGTCTCAAGTTCAAGTTGTCTACACAATGAAGTCAACCACATCAAGGAAACAAGCATGAGCAAGAAGGGAACAAATTCACATTAAAGTTATAGAGTAATGTTGTAAATCTCTTAAAAATTCGAAATTAGGATTAAGCCTCAAAATTAATATTTTATCATAAAGCATTAAAATACATTTTCAACATGTGCATGAATATTTTGAAAATTAAATTTGAAAATTTTGAAAGATGATTGATTGTCATCTTTCACATGTGCATACCTTGATTAAAGGGTTGAACTTTGAAAATATTAAAGATAATTGATTGTCATCTTTCACATGTGCATGTTTTATTTGAATATTTTTAAAAGTGATTGATGTTTTTTTAGACTTATACAAAAGGTAGATGATTTTGTTTGAAATATTTGAAAAGTAAAGTGTGCTCTTTTTGTCATATGCAAAAAGTAAAAGATTAGGTTTGATTTTTTGAAAAAAGGAAAGTGTGCTCCTTTTGTCATATGCCAAAAGTAAAAGATTAGGTTTGAAGTTTTTGAAAAATGAGTGATGTTGTCTTTGACAATTGAAAATGAAGAACCTTTTATTTGAATTTTTTGAAAAAGTGAATGATGTTGTCTTTGACATGTGAATCTTTTTAAATTTGAATATGAAGTCTCATATGCCTATAAATAGATCATTTGAGAGCTTCACATTTACAATATCTAGAGCATACAACATTCATTCAAAGCTTTCATTCTCTCTTCTCTAAGCATTGAGCCTTAATTCTTGTTCATTTTGAGAGATATAGTTTGCGCTGTATTGTTCTTATTTCACTCATTGAGGAGTGTTTTCTGATAACCTACCCACTATCAGCTCTTGTATCAGAAAAAGGGTGTGTATAACCCTTGTGCGTGTAGAAAGTATTCTACACGGGGAATAGTTGAATCA
The DNA here is from genome assembly GCF_018687715.1 of Carya illinoinensis. NCBI lineage: Eukaryota > Viridiplantae > Streptophyta > Magnoliopsida > Fagales > Juglandaceae > Carya > Carya illinoinensis. The sequence continues at coordinate 42,344,486 of NC_056760.1, forward strand.
CCACGTGTAAGGTGATTGCAAGTGTAGAGGGTGTTATACACGGATCCTTTGTAGCGGTGTTGTTCAAAGGTGTAATAGGTTTCTATCTCCACCTGAAGGAGATTGAATAGTGAATTCGGGAATCCTCAAGGGGTAGCTTGAGGCGAGGACATAGGCAGTGGGGCCGAACCTCGTTAACATACTGAGTTTGCTTCTCTCTTACCCTTACTCTTATATTTATTGCTATTTCATATTTTGTTTATATTTTATATTATATATTTGATTTATAATTGTTATTTTTTTAATACAACTCAATTCACCCCCCTCTTGTGTTAGTTATCTGGGCAACAGCTAGTATTGGTAAGTCCCTTATTTTTGCTTATTTCTTCTCTCTTTCAAACAATAAGTTCCGTGGTGTAGAAACAAACAGAGTGACAATTGCACAATGGATATTTCATGCAATGTCGCAGAAAGAATTCATTCGTACAGAGTACTCTTTGTTTCGTATTCATTCCTTGTAAAATGCCAGAAGGCGGATACAGCTTTTATAGGCATATTTCTAGCCTATTTACAAGAAGGAAAATTACATATTTGCACCCACAGAATCATTCTAGAGTATTCTACAATTGCTTTTTTTTTTTTATCTGTAGATTTTTATTGTCCATTATATTTATGGGTAACTAAATTCTCAAGTAGGGTTAGGGATGAACAAGCACATTAAATGATATTTTTAATTGATGTATTTGATTTTCAATTATTAAAACTCTTTTGTTTTATCATTCTCAATTCATTGTTGATGTTTTCTTCTCCGAATATTCAATTTTAATTTTAATATATAATTGAATATTTTATTTGATTAAGTTATTTAGTATGTATTTATTTAGTTAGAATATTTGACACGTTCTTCTAGAAGCGTTAGTGACGATTCATACTTCGTATAGGTATCGTACTACGAAGTGAAACCCAATAAGAAGCACAATGAGGTAAGTAATTTGATTACAAATTAGGATCATTACATGTTAGTTTAGATAAGTTATTATTAAAGCTAATTCTTGATAGCCCCCTTTAAGTATCTCGCATGTCACAATTTATGCAAACATATCATCCAGCATAGCAAACGATCATGTCATTCATCATCATGTTCTGATTCAAAAATTATAAATACGAGTCTATAACCCGCGTAATGCATGGATCATTATTTATGCTGAATTTTATAACTAAATAGTTCAACAACTAGTAATAAAATGTATATCAATATATAAAATGAAACATACATAAATAAAAGAGTTCACGTTACCAATAAATATTTTATGGTCAATTTACAATATTAAAAATGTAATATATATATATATATATATATATGGTTGTTCAATATAAAATAATGTAAAATAGATATAAGTAGTATGAGACATGATTGTTCAATTAATATTTTTTTTTTTTAGATTTTTCTCCTCTTGGATGATGTAGCCTGAGATTTATGATTCTCTTCCTTTGTATTTGAGTTGATGTCGAGCTCGATGTCTACAATAATTTCCAGAAATAAAGTTAATATCGTTAATAAATGTCTATATATAAAACATTAATTTTAATCATTATATTTCCATTAAAGTATAATATAGCAATCTACTGTTCAATAAATGATAAATGATTGAACACCTTAACAAATGATAAATGATGTTAAACATAAGTCCACATCAATTCTACTAAAAAAACAAATTATATTCCTACGGCAGGGGCCATCCTTGGATGCCATCAGAGCCTTTATCCATTGTCGTTGGGGATTATCTTGCATGCTAGTCGTTCTGCCATGTGCAAGCCTTGGCATGTGTTCATTAGGTTGTCCAACGAAAGTGACCTTAATAAATCCTTGTCCAGAGAATCATGTGACGTGAATGGAGTTTCTTACTGGTCATTTGCACGGACACCAGATTTTGATGAGGATTTTGAACTGCCTAGGGTACCGATGTGGGTCTTCTTGCCTGGTCTTCCACCAAACTTCTACCATGCCTCTGTTTTGAAGGTGCTTACGGCCCCGATCGGGAAATTTATATGCTGTGACAACTCCATGACATGTGCGACTCGTACCGATGGAGCTAGGATTTTTCTTGAGATAGACTCCTCTAAAGAGCTGATCTCACCCTTCTGGATTGGGAAACCAGGCTTGCCATGAAGCCGTAGACAAGAAATTGTCTTTGAAACCTTACCTGCTTATTGCACCACCTGTAAGTGTCAGGGACACAATCACAAAACCTGTAGAAGTGGTTGTGATCAACAAAAGAAGGTTCAAGGCGGGCAGATATGGGTGGCAAAAGGGGGACAAAGTGCATTAAAAGCACATGTAGAGGTTATGCACACGGTGGATAACATTGCACCAAACTCGAAACTTGCAGAGAAGACCATGGTGCAACCTGATGGAGTTGTGGTGAAGGCATAGTTGATTTCAGAAAAAGAGTCTTCGAAAGTAGTGGTTCCTGCTACGGCTAAGTGTGCAGATGAGAGCGTCAATTCTCAAGACTTGCAACTGATTGATACACTACAGATGGAGGTAGCTGATGCTGCCAATGATAGTGTTGAGTTTGTGAGTCAAACCAATTGTGGCACATGATGGTGTCTGCTAAGCTTGATAATGATGGGGCCCAACGTGAGGGGTGTGCAGATCAGGTCTTGAGTCTTGTGGAGTAGGGTACTACGCAAGGTCTAGAAATGGTGGAGGCCCTTGGGCCTGTGGTTGCTATTTTGGGTCTTGGTGAGGTAGGGCCCAGTTTGCAGGTTCAACTGCAACTGTTTCAACTTGAGGAGATTGATGATGAGCATGGGGGAGAAGTTGTCCAAGATGGGTGTGGGATTGTAGCTAAGCATGAATTGGGTATTGACACTCAATCTAATTGAGACATTGAGAGGGATACGATTAAAGGTGATATGGAAAAAGATTACCGTTCTAATTCAGAAGGCCCAAATATTGTTGTTGGTAAGTTTAAAAAATGAAACTCCACCAGGGTGGTTACTTGTCCTTCCAAATTGAACTTATGATAAGTCCAATCAGTTTTTGGAATATTAGAGGTGTTGGTACTTCTCAATTGCGATTGAAGAAACTTATAAAAAAATTTAGGCCTAATATAATTGCTTTGGCTGAACCTTTTCAGATGGAGGATAAAATTCCTAGTGTTTTGGGGCATTTCCGTTGTGAGTTTTTTTTCTCACTAATGAAGCTCAAGAAGGGAAAATTTGGTTGTTGTGGAACTTGATAGTCTCAGTTCAGTGGTTGGCTGCGTCTAATCAATTTGTGTCTGTTAAGGTTGAGGAGAATGTGCACGTCTTTGTTCTTACTATTGTCTATGCTAAGTGCACTCAATTCGAGAGGAAGATGCTTTCGGAGGATCTTGAGGTTTTTGGATGCGGTAGCCTTCCATGGGTTATTTGTGGGGACTTCAACATTAACAAGGCTGATTCAGAAAGACGAGAAGGTCATCCACGTCCTTTTGTTGCTATGGAAGATTTCAACTTTTGCATTGACAACAATGGATGGCTGGATATGTGCTCAAAAGGCCCGAGTATGACTTGGTGTAATGGACAAGGCAACATGGCTGGCATATGGGCAAGGTTAGATAGATGTTTTATTTATTGAAATTTTCTTAATTGCTTTCCTAACATGCTTTTTCAGGTCTTAGCTCGCACTATCTCCAATCATTCCCCGTTGGTGATCCAAATGGGTGAGCATCCTTTCAGGTATGGCCCTAGCCCCTTCCGATTTCAGTTTGTGGATGGATCATGTTGATTTCCTTAGTCTAGTAGAGAGTATGTGGAGAATTGAGGGAAATGGTTTTGGGCTTTTTAATCTATCTCTTAAATTGAAATATAAAATAATGTAAAATAGATACTAGTATGAGACACGATTGTTCAATTAATATTTTATTTTTAGATTTTTCTCCTCTTGGATGATGTAACCTGAGATTTATGATTCTCTTCCTTTGTATTTGAGTTGATGTCGAGCTCGATGTCTACAGTAATTTCTTGAAATAAAGTTAATATCGTTAATAAATGTCTATATATAAAACATTTATTTTAATCATTATATTTCTAGTAAAGTATAATATAGCAATCTACTGTTCAATAAATGATAAATGATTGAACACCTTAACAAATGATAAATGAAGTTAAACATAAGTCCACATCAATTCTACTAAAAAACAAATTATATTACAGGTCATAGAGTATAATTTACTCACCAGGCTCTCAAACTCGAATTTGCCTAACCAACAAGAAAAGCTAATGCATATCAACAGCCAATAAGTAGTAAATATCAAAAGGGGAAAAATGGATTAAAACTAAAAGGTGCAGAATTTGTTTAACCATTATATGTAATCTTGAAAAATAATTAAATAAAACGGAAAGAGATTGGAAAGTACTGTTTTTTTTTTTGAGAGAAACGTCATACTTTCATATAAAACCCATTAAAAGGGGCCACGATTACATGGTGTACCATAGACCAGTTCAGTCAAGTTCACAGCTAACATTAGAGATTCTTTGGCTAGTACATAAGCATAGTGATTACCACTCCTCCCAACAAAAACCACAGACCAAAGACTAAAACTAGAGAGAATACTCTTAGTGTCAGATAAAAACATGCCCACACTATCGCCCCTGTCTGAAGGGAGATTGAGACCATTAACAACCTGTAAGGAATCCCCTTCAAAGATAACAGAAGTGAGACCCATCTCCTTGGCCAGGGAAACCGCATGAAAAGCACCTATAGCTTCAGCCAGCAGAGGTTCAGGAAAGCAAGAAATGGAGAGCTTTTTGCTGATCATAACATTACCCACTTGGTCTCGAGCCACCAGACCAATACCAATTCTATTGTTAGGACCATCCACAGCAGCATCCCAGTTAATTTTCGTGACACCTGATGGAGGGGGAGACCACACGGATGCTTGAGAGTGGATCTGAGCCTTTGTCTTCCAGTTCTCTTGGGCAGTCCTATAATCAGTCAATGATTGTGAAGCCTGATTTACTAACAGACTTGGATGCACAAAGGACCCCTCGAAGATCATCTTGTTTCTTCTAGACCAAATGCTCCTGGCTAACACAGAAAACTGTTCCATTAAGCTTTGATCACACTGACTATATAGGCTCTCGAAAAGCTCTTTGAAATTGGCTTTCCTTAAAGAACTTTTTTGAAACACTATATGGCCTTGACTCCATACATCCATAGCAGAAGTACATTCCCACAGTGCATGAGTTGTGGATTCCTGTTCCCTGCAACAGATGGGGCATATAGGGGAGTCTACTATCTTCCTCTTAGATAGGTTGAGCATGGTTGGAAGAGATTCCAGGCAGGCCCTCCAGATGAAAATCTTAGTTGCATTAGGGATCTGCAGCTTCCAGCATCCTGTCCAAACTTCCTTGTTCTGTATTCCTCTAGAGGATTGACCCTTAAGTTGTTCCATGGACTCTTTCTGCAAATGATAGGCAGACTTGACTGAGAAAGATCCATCTTTGGTGCCCAACCAAATGAGTCTGTCGTTGGCACCAGAAAAACTGATAGGAATTCTTTGAATTAAAGAAGCTGTATCAGGCCCAAAAAGAGCTGTGGTTAGACCTCTATCCCATTGTTTTGTCTCATTATTAATGAGTCTTGCCACCACTTCATTCTCAGGAAACAGATGGACAGGGCTTTGGATTTTGTGACTAGAAGGTTGGGGCAACCATCTATCTTTCCAGATTTTGGTTCTTAGACCATTACCTATGCGCCATAGTGACCCTTTTTCAACCAAACCTCTTGCAGCCTGAATGCTTCTCCATATGAAAGATGGTTTAGAGCCCAACTTGGCCTGAAAGAAATCCACATTTGGGAAGTATTTCAGCTTGAGGACTTGAGCAGCTATAGAGTCAGGATATTGAAGAAGTCTCCACCCCTGCTTGGCCAGTACAGCCAAATTAAAGCTCTCAAGGTCTCTATAACCCAGACCTCCTCTAGTTTTCGATCTACCCATCTGTCCCCAAGACACCCAATGCACCTTTTTTTCATATTGGAGATGACCCCACCAGAACTGGTTCATAACTTTGTTGATCTCACCTAGTAGGGATTTGGGGAGTTTAAAAACTCCCATGCAGTAGGTAGGGAGGGCTTGAACCACTGCCTTGAGGAGAATATCCTTCCCCGCCTGGGATAGAAATTTGTTTTTCCAGTTACTGACTTTTCCCCTGACTCTATCTAGTATGCCCTTGAAAGCAGCATATTTAGATCTGCCTATGAGATTTGGGAGACCCAGATACCTTTCATAACAAGAGGAGGCTCTTGTTTGAGCAAGACTCAAGATGTACTCCCTAGTTGCTGGTCTTGTATTAGGACTGAAATAGATCGAGGTTTTAGACTTGTTGAGCTTCTGACCTGAGGCCTCCTCATAGAGATTTAGAATAACCTGGATTGAAGCCCATTCTCTTGCATTAGCTCGACAGAATAGAAGGCTATCATCAGCAAACAAAAGGTGGTTAATGCTAAGCCTCCCCCTGCAGATAGGAAAGCCCTGGATGAGCTTGGTGGTTTCAGCATGGTTCAGAAGACTGCTAAGGACCTCAGCTACCAGAATGAAAAGGTAGGGAGAAAGGGGGTCCCCTTGTCGAATCCCTCTTGATGGAGAGAAATTGCCTTGAGGTTTCCCATTAATAAGTGTGGAGTAGGAGACTGTAGTTACACACTGCATTGTCAGAAATATCCATCTTCTGTTGAACCCCATTTTAGCCATGACCTTTGCCAAAAACTCCCATTCCACCCTATCGAAGGCCTTGCTCAGGTCTAGTTTTATGGCCATGTAACCTTGTTGCCCTTTGCCTTTGATGGACATGGAGTGCAAAGTTTCAAAAGCCACAATAACATTATCCTGAATCATCCTCCCCTGAATAAAAGCACTTTGAGTGGGAGCAATGATCGAAGGAAGGATCAACTTCAGTCTATTAGAAAGAGTTTTAGAGACCACTTTGTAAATGACATTGCAAAGAGATATTGGTCTAAAGTCCATAACAGTTTGAGGGTTTTTAACTTTCGGGATTAAAACAATATAGGTTTCATTTATGTGTGAAATTTCCCCATTCCCATTTAGAATATCCAACACTGCTTTAGTGACCTCTTCTCCTACAACATCCCAATGAGATTGGTAAAATAATGCAGGAAAACCATCTGGACCAGGGGCACCCATGGGGTTCATTTGGAAGAGGGCAGACTTTACCTCCTCAGCTGTGAACTGTTTGGTCAGGTTTGAGTTCATCTCACTATTAACTCGGTGATGTACTTGGTTCAAACAGACATCAATGCTGTTTGGAGATGCTGAAGAAAAGAGCTCCTGGAAATAAGTGGTAAACATAGAAGAAATCTCACCTATGTCAGTTGTGGTAAGGCCATCATTTCTTACAAGCTTCTGAATGCTATTTTTTTTCCTCCTCTGATTAGCGCACTTGTGGAAGTAATTTGAGTTCCTATCCCCGTCTTTAAGCCACATCTGTTTAGCTCTTTGCTTCCGTTTCAGATTTTCTTCTTCAAGGGCTTTATCAATCTCCTTCTGAAGAGCCTTAACTTCAGCTATTCTTGAACCAGTGTTAAAGTCTTGCATTTCCAGGAGCCTGTTCAATTGAGCTTGGATATCCCTCTTATGTTTCCATAAGGTTGAGCTCCAGTTTTTTAGGGAGGCCTTACATCTGTTGAGCTTCCTCAGGACTGAGTTGATATTATAAACTTGTTGAGAATCCTGATGGGACCAGCAAGATTTAATAATGTTATTGCATGCTTCATGAAGATTCCATCTTGCCTCAAATCTGAATATTTTCTCACTTGTAGGAACTAAATACAGCTCCCTTCTTCCTCTTTTGTTTGCAGATATCAATAAAGGGCAGTGGTCAGATGTTTGGGCAGCAAGAACATTAAAATTGTTTTCATTAAACATACTAGTCCATAGCATGTTTCCCAATGCTCGATCCAGTCTTTCTTTAGTGAAATGTGTTCCCATTCTATTATTGCACCAAGTGAATTTGGGTCCTACAAAGCCTAGGTCGCTCAGGCCACACCATTCCATGGATGTTCTAAAGGCTTCCATCTGAGAGTAAGGTCTGTTAGCTCCTCCAACCTTTTCATGATTATGCAAGATTTCATTGAAGTCTCCAAAGCATAGCCACGGTATGTTCTCTGCAGGTTTAATCAGTTTCATCAGGTTCCAACTATCCCCCTTTCTAGCTGATTCAGGGAAGCCATAAAAGCCAGTGAGAAGGATCTGTTGACATTCCTCTGCTAATCTGAGTACCATAGAGATATGGTTTTGTGAGTAGTTTTCTACTGTTAGATCTAATGTGTCCTTCCACAGAAAAGCTAACCCGCCCCTAGGCCCTCTACTGTCAACCACAAAGCTGTTCTCAAAATGCAACATGTTCCTTACTACCTCAGCCCTTTTCCTACCACACTTGGTCTCCATAAGGAAAATAAAATGGGGGCACTTTGTCCTCACAAGGAGGTCTAGCTCTCGAACTGTACGGGGGTTCCCAAGCCCCCTACAGTTCCAGCTAAGGCCTATCATGGCTGTGGGTGGGGCTGCCCAGCAGCCTCCACCATCTTATGATTGGAACTGTTTTCATACTTGTCATTAGTATCTTTAGCTTTTTTCGCAGGTTTTGATAAGTCTAGTTGAGAGGTCATACCTCTTTTCTTGCTTCCTCTGCCTTTAGAGACCGAGTCCCTAGGATTAGGTAGTGTAACCTCCCTGGCCTTCCTTTTCCATGTTGTCCCTTTTTGCCTAGTCACCACCCCCACAATACTGGGCAATACCAATTCTTTGTTGACATTGGCTTGGAACATCTCCCTTCCCAAGTCTGATGGAGATTTGCAGAGGTCATAATGATGCATCTGGTTAGAGGTAATCTCTTCCTTTTCGGCTGAGATTGGTAGCTTAATGGGCCGGTGGATTGGAGTATAAGCCTTAGTCATAGGATCTATAAGTGATACAGTATTTTGGGTAGACTCAGTTTTAGTTTTAGCAATTCCCTCTTTAGATTGAGGGTCAGATGAGGTCCTGGATACCTCTTCTCCCTCCTTATCATCAGCATTTGGTTCACATTCATTATCCTTAGTAGTCTCATGTTTCTGCCTGTTCTGTTGGTTCTGAGAGCCAGGGTTGCCCCCATATGGTCGACTGTCAAAAATCTTTGAGTTCATCGGTTGAGCCCTGAGCCAGGGGCCAAATTGCAAAGTTTTAGTTCCAGGATGGGTTCTTTAAGCGGCTTATGAGCGCACCACTTGACCATTTGTTTTGAAGCGTGTCGACAAACCATTGCTCAATCTGCAACTTTGCAAACCACCGCTTAACTTTGCATTTATTGGTTTGCTGGTTTGGTACAAATGAAACTTGGCTTTGCAGTTAAGCCGAATAGTGCGGGCTGAATGCCAAGTCATCAATTATAATTCGCGTAATGCGTAGACGGTTATTTATTTGAATTTTTTTAGATCTATATTTAGATATGCACTATACATAATTATTATATAAATTATCTAAAATTAATAAGAGAAATACTACAGATCATCTCACACCACACATTTTATATATTAAAATATTATTTTTTTTATTTATTTTTTATTTCATTTTATTCTTATTAAACTAATTAAATTATTCTATTTATCATCCACACACTACATATTTATTATAGAAAAAATGAAAAAAAAATTAAAATAAGTATGGTGTGTGAAGTATGAGGATGACAAGAAGAATTTTCCATATAGAAACATGATTAAATTAAAAATTAATTTAAAACTTTTTAAGCTTTTTATATAAAACTAATAATATTATTATTTAAATATTCTTAACATATCTTCATTCTCAAATTATAACTTAGTGGAATAGTTATATTTTATCTAAATCTATTAAAATAAGTAGCAGAATACCATGCAGTTCATAAAATAAATTAATCATCCTTAAATCGAATCCTTAAATCATTACTTAGTAATATATTTTAGCTACCATAAAATATAAGTGTCATTCTCATAAAAATAGTGTCCAAACTAAAACAAATTCAAGTAAAATCAAGTCCAAATCTTAAATGCAATCACTTTTTGTCATGATTTAGAATTCAAGAGCAACAATGTAATAAAGTCTTCAAATTGGTACGTGGGTTATGTTTTACTAGAAAGGCTAGATAGCATTTTTGTAATAATTTTAACTCTACATGTGTCTCACGGAAAAGTTAGTGGCAAATCTTAATCTTGAAAAGTATAAAGTGTTATTTTAAAGAAAATGATAGTATGACTATCAAATATACTCACCAAATACATCTATTAATATATATTTATTTTTATGTTTTATTTTTTGTTAATGACTAAGAATGTTTAAAAAATGTTTAAAGAAAAAAAATTAAATAAATAAAACTCATTCAGATTATTAGTTCTTGCTACATCTAGGAGCTTGGAAATAATGCAAGGGGAATTGATTGTCGTATAATCAAATGCAGTTAACAATACTTCAGTAATCTTTGTTGAAGGTCCCCCCATGTGTTGCCCATAGGTTGCCCATGTGAGCCGTCCACTCCACTCCATGTGGTGCCCATAGATTGCCCATGTGTGCATGTGCTCATGTGGTGATATTCCTCACATGTGCTTCCATGTGAAGTGAGCATTGCATTTCAAATGAATCCAGCGAATATGTGGAGGAAGAGGAGCTCATCCTCTCCTATAAATAGGAGAGGATGTTTGAAGCTTAAATTATCCTCACTGCGGTGAGCGATCAGGCAGAGGGTTGAGGGCGAAATTTGGGTTCTGGGAAAACCCAGAACAGAGGCCATTTGAGAGAGATAGAGAGTTATTGTGAGTGTTTGTAAAATTGTACAAACATAATGAAAAATTGAATTTCCGCTTCAGTGGACTTAGGCAAGTTTCCGAACCACTTAAATATTGTCTCTATCTATTGTGGGTGTGATTTCTGGGTGGCCGGAGGCGCAACAAATGGTATCAGAGCTTCGGTTCGTGCAACCCAGAAAATTACAGTTGATCAAAATTAATTTTTGATCACACCATAATGTTCCTCTCATCAAGACGGATCCGTTGCCGCAAACGGCATCAAAAACGGAGGTCGGAGGAGCCCGTACGCGCCCCTGGAAGTTGGAGAGTGTACAGACGCGCCTAAATCGCGTCAGAGGAAGAAGACGAGTGGGAAACACGCGCCCACGCGTCCCCACTCGCGTCTGGAGGAAGAAGACGTGTGGAACACACTCTCCCACGCGCCCCCACGCTCAGGCACGCGCTCCAACTCGCCACTGTAGCAGAAGACTGATCTGAACCGTCGAAAAGTCGCAGATCGATTTTGGGCTAGATCTAAGCAATTCGGAGTCCGATTTGAACGATCAAATAGTGGTTTCCAACTATTTGAATCATTCGGGACTCATCCATACGGTGGGAATGTTGAGATTCGCCATCGGTACTGTCGATCTGAACTGTCGATGTGTTGCAGATCATTTTGGGCTAGATCTACGCCAGTTGGAATCTAATTGCGATGATCAAATGGTGATGTCAAACTATTTGGATCATTCGGGACTCATCCATACGGTAGGAATGTTGAGATTCGCCATCGGTACTGTCGATCTGAACTGTCGATGTGTTGCAGATCATTTTGGGCTAGATCTACGCCGGTTGGAGTTCAATTGTGATGATCAAATAGCGCTGACAAACTATTTGGATCATTCCAGACTCATCTGTACGGTGGGAATGTTGTGATTCGCCATCGGTACATTCGATCTGAACCGTCCACGTGTTGCAGATCATTTTGGGCTAGATCTACACCGATTGGAGTTCAATTGTGATGATCAAATAGCGCTGACAAACTATTTAGATCATTCCAGACTCATCTGTACGATGGGAATGTTGTGATTCGCCATCGGTACATTCGATCTGAACCGTCCACGTGTTGCAGATCATTTTGGGCTAGATCTATGCTAGTTGGAGTTCCATTGCAATGATCAAATAGTGTTGACAAACTATTTGGATCATTCCGGACTCATCGGTACGGTGGAAATGTTGAGATTCACCATCGGTACTTTCAATCTGAACCGGTCATAGTTGCAGATCAGTTGTGGGCTTGATCATAGCCAGTTGGAGTCATGACGGACTCATTTGTTGTGGGCTTGATCGTAGCCAGTTGGAGTCGAGATAGACTCAGTTCGTTTGGGCTTGATTTAAGCCAGTTGGGATCGTGAAATTTGATGGAACAAATTTCAGATCATTGGACGATGCTGATTAACTTGTTATATCAGCAGGTTTTGGCAGTCATACAATTCATGGAGCATATTGTTATTAAGAGGAGAACCGCATCGGATCTCATTGTGGCTTTCTTTGAAAAGCCAGTTGCAAATAACAAAGTGCAGATGAAGCTTTGGTGTGGTAGTGTGGATACGTACAGTCTAAGGAGGTTCTGTCTAGGAGATTGGAAATTTTAAGTGTGTCCATTGTGACCTTCCAATCTTTCCTGGGAACTGACTTAGTGAGGTACTATTCATTTCTACGGTAAATTCATTAAAGCAATGTCAGGAAGTAAGACTTCAAATCTTGTCAGATTTGAGGTGGAGAAACGGTTCAATTTCAGATAAGGCAGAAGGTACTATTGTTGCCCAATAGCATTTGGCGTTGTGGTCAAAAGGTTGGGAGGTCATGAGAATGGCTATGAGTAATTCTGCAAAGAAGTCGAAGTTGAAGTTTCTCAATGTAAGAGATCTTATCCTAGATGAGGAGGTGCGCAGAAGAGATTCTGGCAAGATCTCGAGTTGTTGGTCCTGAATGTTGATAGTAAGGACAGAGGCAAGTCAAGATCTGGACAACAGATGACTCGCTAGAAATTGTGGCAAGACAAGCCACAAGAGACTGCTAAAATCAGGAGAAAATTGAGAATGATGCTGTGAATATGGTGACTGAAGAAATACATGGCGTTACATTTCTTGCAGTGCACAATGCTGTTAAAGACAGCTTGAAGATAGCAATCATTCAGTAGTGTTTTCTCAAAAAGGCGTGGAAGGTCACGAATGATTCGTTGGTCTTGGCTCGTGGTAATTGTCGTGTGAATTAGATGAGAAAGTAAAAGGAACCCAGTTTTACTTTTCTAAAGAAATCTCCCTAAACCACGACATGAAGTACAGGTGTGAAAGATGGGAACAAAACGTCAGATGTTCCAGGGATATCTACACCTAAAGTTGGTGATCACATACTGCCAAGACGATCAGACCTCCAAGGTGGTTACTACCTTAAAATGTATCCTGCTGAATGAAGGTAGTGAACTACGGTATGAAGAAAAATCTTGCAAGAAGGGAGATTATGCAAGTCGGTGACTGCACACAAGATGGGCACATGTGACTGAAGATAGCAGCAGGATGAAGGGTCAGTCACCCAGATCAGAGATGGAGACTTTAGCAACAGGTTCTCTGATATGTGTCAAGGTTTGTGCGAGACCATTGATTCCCAATGCAGTGGGAGATGTGTTGATTGAGGGCATTGTACGTGATGAACTAAAGTTATGCATCACTTTAGTTAGTCTTCTGACTTGAAGACATGAGCTGTAAAAATTGTAAAGATGATAAGGGATCATGCTGGAGATAGAGCTCGGCATGTTGAGAACCAGTCTCCAAGTTGGAGATTGGTGTGATTGTAGGATTATGGAGCCTGGTTTGAAAGCTGTAAAGGCACCAGGTAGATTGTTCGCTCAGTTGTGGCTCGAGCGAAGCTCAGTTTGCTCAAGGTGTACATGAGTGCGGACTCATGGACTCGAGCAAAAGAAGAATCCTAGAGAGTTGAGATTGTACAATAAAGTACTAGTAAATCTCCTCTGAAGAAAATCCCTTACAAGCTCCGTGGATGTAGACGATGCTAATGCATTTGGAGAGGCATCTGGACATCCATTTGAAGACGTATCTGCAGATGCATTTAATAGCGGAAATCTCTCATGGCAAACGAACATTTCGATAGAGGGGTGCAATCATTGGAAGGATACAATATGTAGTATCTTAGTATGGCACACTTGGGTGGAGGGGGTGATTGTTGAAGGTCCCCCCATGTGTTGCCCATAGGTTGCCCATGTGAGCCGTCCACTCCACTCCATGTGGTGCCCATAGATTGCCCATGTGTGCATGTGCCCATGTGGTGATATTCCTCACATGTGCTTCCATGTGAAGTGAGCATTGCATTTCAAATGGATCCAGCGAATATGTGGAGGAAGAGGAGCTGATCCTCTCCTATAAATAGGAGAGGATGTTTGAAGCTTAAATTATCCTCACTGCGGTGAGCGATCAGGCAGAGGGTTGAGGGCGAAATTTGGGTTCTGGGGAAACCCAGAACAGAGGCCATTTGAGAGAGATAGAGAGTTATTGTGAGTGTTTGTAAAATTGTACAAACATATTGAAAAATTGAATTTCCGCTTCAGTGGACGTAGGCAAGTTGCCGAACCACTTAAATATTATCTCTATCTATTGTGGGTGTGATTTCTGAGTGGCCGGAGGCGCAACAATCTTAAGGGATGCTCCAAGAGGTATAGGCAAAAGAGATGCCATCCCACCCTTGTAATTACCTGGGGTGCACATGACCTCCACCAATGCTGGTAATATTTCTAATGTTTTGATCTCCCTAGGAGATGAATTTATTAGATAGATTAGAATTAGGACTGTTCAACCGGGCCGGATTAGTCCGGAACCCGGATAACCGGATTCCGGTTCCGGGTTTCGGCCCGGATTGTATACCAAGAACAGCTCTGGAACATGTCCTGACTGAAGAACTTTTGTTTGCAAACTCTTGTTCTGTACAACAATAACAATAGCATTGGCACGTTACATACAGGGGTCAAGCTGAGCGGGATTCTGCACCATTTTATTTTTCTCTTTTTCCAAAATGCAAACTTGTATAACTCTTTGGCACGTTTCTATCATTTCCAGATGGTTTATATAGAAGCAGCGGTTTTGAAGAGGCAGCAGTGGCGGTTCACTATCAACCGCGGTTCACAGTAGGGAAAACAAAGTGCTCGGTTTTGAAGAGGCAACAATGGCGGTTTTGGTATGATCTGTCTTACACTGCTGAAAATATTCACTTGAGGGAAAAGCCATGCGACAGACTCACCGAGAGGAAAGAGTGATTGTGACAAAACTGGTGCATGGTTGCACTAACGCTACAACGGCAAAGGCTTTTGTGTAGCAGAAAATAATTTAGGCTTCGTTAGGCTCAACATCGGAGGAGAAAAAAGAGAGGAATCAGCGTGGTCTTACAGAGAGAAGATCGGACTGTGATGGTGGTGACTGGCCAGAACTTTCTGGGGGGGCTCGAATGGTTTTCTGACCCTCCCTGTGAAGGTCGATGTCAGTGCAGGAGCGAATCGAACAAATTAAATCACTGTCATAGATGAAAATTTGACAGAGGAGGGAGATAGGGCCAACGCCCGTTGTGGAGTAAGGGAAAACTCACCTATGGTTCCTTGTGGGTGCCTCCCGACGGTGGCATTTCGGTTTGAAGAGAGATAGCTACGGTGGCCTTGTTGGATTTTTCGGTTTTTCTGTGTAAGGCTCTATCTGGTGCTCTCTCTGATTTCTAGGAATAGGGACTATATTTTGAGGAGTCTGCCGCTGGCTATTTTTAAAAGCCAGAAATCAGATCCATTTTGTATCAGTGAAGCATGAAACGTTGCAAGGAAGAAAAAATTGCGATGCTTCGAGTTTTGGTCGAAATGTCCTATGTTGATTATGTTTACGTTGCGATGAATTTTTTAACTGAGTTTTTGACTTATTTTAATTTATCTTATGTTTTTAACCATCAAGTGATGATGATGACCACGAGCATACGGGTCAGGATTAGATGGAGCAGTCAATTAAATCCCAAACCTTCAAGAATAATTATTTTTATGACTTCAATTTTATTCAATTATTTCATTTATTATTGTTGGAGACATGATTTTTATTAAATAAAACTTTTATAAAGTAAATGATTATTTTCTCAAATATGAAATCTCTTACCGGGTCACTTCTATGAAATATGTGACATCTCCAACCTACGATAAGGGGGTGTTACACTTATAATAAACTTAATGTTTCATTGAGGGGAGCCACTAGAAAAGATCAAGAAATCCACTGTTGTTGCATCATTTTCTCATGCGAGCACAAAAAAGATAAGGAAGGTGTCTTGGAGGCTTCATTGATCATTTTCCAAACCTTTTGCATGCCAAAATCTAAAACGGGAGCCGTTGCCCACCATAATTAAACCTCATTTTTCGAAAACTAAATAGGTTATAGATTAAGTTATAGTATGCATGAACAGAAGTAGATCAAGATTTGGCTAAATATATATATATATATTTTTTGTATCTAGCTAGCATCATTTTTATAATATTTGTATTATACAAATGTACTAAAATGTACATTCTGGAAATTTAAAAAAAAATAATAATTTTTTTTTTCTCAACAAGCAAATATTTCATAGATAAACTATGAGGATACAATGATACAAGATTTTGTGGGTGGGAGTCCTCGACAATCTTCTCAAAACAAACAAAAGCAGTACTGAAAAGAAAATAAAAGCAAGTTATCCAACCAAAAGATTAGTTCCAACCGGCCACAATGAAAATTTTTGGAAAGTTTTTTAAAGTTTTTTAGACAGTGTCCGACACAATGAACGTTGTGTGTAGGGAAGCTTATAACAGATGAGTAGTTAGCTTGTAATGAAGGTTGGTACCCGGACTTATTGGTCACAGCTGTAACTTTCTTCATTCATGAATTGAATTGAAGTCTATTTAAAAAAAAAAAAAAAAAAAGATTAGTTCCAACCCAATCCCACACAGGGATGCCCCGCACAGCTCACACGTGCTATTTCCCAGTGTGGTTCCGCTGACCAATACACTTCGCCAAGAGTAAACCGGCCACCGTAGCGCTAATTGGGGTATTGATGCGTTCAATTTTTCTATGTTCTTTCTACATTCCACAAAGAAACATTTTAGAAGACTCACTAAACTAAAGCAAAACATTATAAACTATATATATATATATATATCTATTATATAATTGTCTATCTAACGAGCTACAGTAATTTTTCTTGTTTTCCGGTAACTTTCATCCTCTTTCCGTTCACTTCTGTTTTCCCGTTAACGTGTAATAGTGAATAAGATGAAGCAATTTGAGGCCACACCGTGCACGCCATGGCCAAGCTGCTACTGGCCAGATTCGAGGAGTCGTTTCGGCCTTTCAGCGAGAAAATCGATCGGATTGATGAAGAAGAGGGAGAACAACGGGTTTTCAATGCGGAGGAAGAATTGCAAGCGAGCGATAATGCAAAAGCTCCACGCGATTGGAGTTCCATTTTCCCTATTCCAAAATCCCAAAACCCAAATGAAATGGATCCATCGTTGGTGGGTAGTCTGGGCCTTGATGGCTTACTGTATTTTTTTAGTACTCTCTTGCATTACTTTCTTTTTCTAGGAGTTGAAATTCTTTTCTTCCTCGAGTGACTGATAAAATTTGTGTCTTTGTTTGGAATCAGTTGCACCAAAGAGGAAAAATGGTGGCCGGTCAAGTACGACGACGAGAATGCTTCGATTTTCACAGTCAGGAACGCCCCCATTTCGGAAACCACGAAATGGGAGAAGAGCTCGGGATCCGCTGCTGAAAATGGTGGAGCATCGTATGATTTGGCCGACCCCAAGCGGTACTGGCGTCATCGGTGTCCCAACCGAAATCAGCAATTAAACCGGAAAGGAATCATATATCGGATTTGAAGGCTTTGACCGAGGAATCGGAGGAGAAGGACGTGGGAGTGAGTAAAGAGGAGCCTCCTCGATCGCCCAAGAAGGAATCGTCTGTGCTCATATTGGATGATAATTACGACGATGCGAAAGCGAAACAAGCGTGAGCATTTTAGATTTTTATTTTTGAACTTTTCTGTCGAGAGCTTGTAAAGCTGTGAACTGATATCTGATTTTTTTTTTTTTTTTGGCCGATATGATTTGTTCAACTACTTTGTTGCTGGTCCAGGGCAAGTTGGCTTTGTTCAAGTAAGCTTTTTTTCAACCTGAGTGATGTGGGTGGTACTTTCTTTTGCCATGCAATTCATGTTTGTACCGTCCGAAAGAAATTTACAAGACTGTTTCTTTTGGAGGGAGGGGGGTGTGAGTAAGATGACTTTTAGATTGATGTTAGTTTTAAAAGAAAAAATAACAGAAGTCGCCCCAGTTTTTAGCTAATATAGGACTCTGCTTAGCCCCTGCTGGTGCTGGAGAGGTCCAGAATCTTCTTAGTAAGAGCGCTTAGGCCCTGCTGGTGCTGGATGCATATGCAATGTTACTTACGAGTCAACTTGCAGGTCTTCTACATTGTTCCTCGAATTCATCTTCTTTCTTATTCCTGTTACTTAGTGTTAATTCTTGGTATATAATTTTGTGAACTGCTACCTCTATGATGGAAATGCTACAAATTTGGGCCTAACTTGCCGAAGATGCATACAGTTGGGATCTCAAAAGCCTTTTGAAACGCATGATTGCTAAAGTTTTTGTGGCTCCATTTGGAGCAAAAATTAAATGAACTATTGTATGCATAGTAATAAAGAGCTAGACATATGTTAAGTAAACTTGTTCACGGCCAGGTTCCAAGAAAAGCTGGATCCCAATTGGCGATTACATAAAAGAAAGCTCGAGTTCACTGTTGAATTTTACAGGTTGTGATTTTGAATATTGATGTGTGGACAATTTGAACTTTGGACAGGAGCAAATTCATTGTCTTTTCAACACTGTTTTGCGTTGGAGGATTCATTTACAAAACTCGAGTTAAACGCCTGGTAGGCTGTTTAGCTTTGGTTTGCCACCATTTGATGGTTCTTTAGTTTGCCACTTTTGTCGTAATCTATTTCTACAATCATCTATTTATGTTTTGTTAATGTGCAGCGTAGAATTGCTGCACTGCCAGGCATGACAATACTCTCTGCCTGCTTAGAAACGGTACTTTTTTGGGTGAATTAGTGGTCAATTTCCATTTCTGTGTTCAGACTTCTATCACTAAGTTTAATTTGCGGTCTGTACAATTTAGGTGAGAGGAGCAGGGCAAGGTTACTCTCGAGTAGAAGACCTTAACGCTGCATTCGCGAAAGCCTCTTGGGAAAGCCCATCTGTTTCTGTTCAAGGAGCTAGGATACCAAGTGAGAAAAGCAATGGTTCCATCGGAATTTCTGTTTTCCTCAACACATCTCAGTTTTAAGTGGGTTTTGTGCTGCAAATTATACATACATGGATGATGGATCGACCAACGAATATGCCTGATCATGGAGCTTTACAACCTGTTGTATCAAAATTTATAGTAAGGATCCTATGGTCCAAGTATGGAAAACAGTTTCCTACCAAACAATCACTTGGAAATGGCAGTGTTTTCAGAAGAACAAAAGCATCTGGTGAAACAGCTTTCGAGTTCCAGGAAAGTGATGGAGAATCCATCATTTTCCATTACTTTAGCAAAGTCTTTTTTTCCTTTTATATGCAATAGAATCCTATCAATTAGCTTAGGAATCGATAAAAATTTTATATCATCTCATTTGTCTATGTTACTCTACTCAAACTTGTATTAAACTATGGTGTATTTTGAACTAATCTTTATATTTTCTTATGTATCAGACATGTAATTATTATACTTCATTTATATTTTTTTTGTAAAAATGTTTTAGTATATTAGAATAATGATATGTTTCACCCAACTAAGTAAACGTGCTTTGCATGTTGCTTCTGGCCTAATATATATATATATATATATATATAAGTTCTTGATACGTTGTTTGATAGAGTGATTGTGAAATTTTATAATTTAGAGAATAATTGCAAATCGAGTGGTTCTGTTTTTCCAAAATAATTAGTTCCATCCTTATTACTACTCTTGTCGCTATAATGTAAATATATAATACAAGAAATGCAATGCATGTGAGCATTTTTAACATTTCGTTCTTTGTTTTTTTTTTTTTTTTCTATCTTTTTCCACTAATTGATATTTGAGTGATTGTCCATATTTATATTTAGGCCTGGTTTGAATAGAAAGAGTATATCACATCTCATCTCATATCAATATTCAAACACCACAAATATAAATATTTTTCAATTTCAAATATTCAATTTTTTTATTTAATCATACAACTTTTCTAAACTTCCAAACAAAACATAAAAAATATTTCAATTTTTTCAAATCTCAAAACAAAAATTATATTCTAATAATATTTTAATTTAATTTTTTGTTTCTCATTTTTCAAAATTCTATAAACATCTTAATTCAAACTACTATTTCATTATTATTCATAAAATGATTTTACAAATTATCTGATCATCTCATCTCACTATCCAAACTATGCCTTAGATTTACAATGTTTTAATTTTCGACATCTTATTTATTTTTTTATGAATGAACCATCCGCTTTATTTCTCTTTCAACTAATTACTATATTAATTTGCAATGAGTTGTACGGTTGTTCAAATATTGCTGCATGGATTGCATTTAGGGGATTATATCGACCGAAATCGGCCAATGAAGGGGGGTAAAACCGTCCGACATAGTTTCGGCCAGTTACCCTTAGTTCATTATCAATGTCCCCGTCAGTTTCACTCCCTTAAAAAAATTTCACAAATCTAAGATTTCATAAGAAATATCAGCAAATCTCACACCAAATATCACAACAAAAAATAGAAAAATGAATCGGAGAGGGGGTAGCCCTTAATCGGCCTTTTGTGCATGTGTGGTCCATCCTATCAGAGCTGAGAGGGAGATGAGAAACAGAGTTGAGAGGGAGATGAGAGATCTGTGAGGGAGATGACATAGCTGTGAGCCTGAGATGGAGATGAGAGGGATTGGAGATTACATCAGAGAGAGAGCTGAGACTGAGGGAGATGAGAGGGAAAGTTGAAATGGCTCACACTGTAAAAATGAGGAGGGAATGAGGGGTTGGAGGTTTGGGTTGAAGTTGTAACCCAAAATGACGTCGTGTGGTGTATTAAACCAAAAGACGTTACTTCATATATTTTTTTCAAAATCCTAGATTTAAAATGACGTCGTTTTATATGCGTATATTATAATGTATATATATATATAATGCCCGTTTGTCGGTTTGAACCAAGTTCAAACTGGAACCTAACCGACTGACATCGGTTACAACCTATTTTTATAGCCGGCTAATCGGTTCTCTGTCGGTTTGTGTTAATTCTGTCTTCTGGTAGCCGGTCCACGTCAATCCCGACCAATTTTAATGGTTTTTGTACACCCTAAATAGCATTTACTTACAAGCAGGGTGCAACAATGCGAAACCCGTCTTCGGTCTTTGCCTTTATATTAGCCATCACGTACCTAACGGGCAATAGTAAATGCTCTTCCAGTGGCCAGCTGGCTAGATGACTGAGACTATATACAATTTTCTTTAACAGAAATAAATCACTCTCAGATCAAGACAGCTTATATTAATTGTTTGGAGAATTTGTAAAACATTAAAGAGGCATGTGATGCATACATCCATGATCTTAGTTTACTTTGACGTTTCAACATGACTATATATATAATATAGGACATGCACGAGTACTGCTGTACGTCCTAGTATGTATGTGTATATATATATATATATATATATGTTTAGGCTGTTAGGAGAATGACATGGTTAGTGAGGTTAGAACCGAAATTCTTTAATTACCTTTTCCTCGTCCAGCAAAGACATGTACGTAGGAAGACTTTTAAAGCAAAGCAAAATATTAATATATTATAGGTAATTAGAATGAAATGTTTTCCATCCAAGTGAGGTTTTCGAACGAAATGTGTGCTGTTGGAACTTGGGTTTACGGTTTTGCTGTTGGAATTTGAACGTACGTCTTCCAATCGACCAATTGTCTGCGACAGAGAAAAAAAATAAAAAAAAAATCTATGCAACCTCTTATTATTTACATAACTTCTTATTATTTACATAACTTCTACACACCACACTTTTTTTAATTTATATTATTTTTTTTCTTTTATTAAATATTTAATATAGAGATAATGAATAGAAAATTTTAATTAATTTAAAAACAAGAAATAAAAAAAAATCTTTAAAAAAATATTAAAAATTAAAAAAAAATGGTGTGTGAAGGTTGGGGAGGTTGAGTAGCATTCCTAAAAAAAAATTGATGTCATTAATTACTGTGTCATCGCTAGAACTTGGCTTAATTTTACAAATATTAGCCAAAAATTTTGCAAGCATTTCCGAATTTTTAGGTTGTATTCACGATATCCTCGACAAAAATAGTCATGATATCGTAGTACTGTATCAATGTGCATTATATATATATATATATAATAAAGTTCGATTTTCTCGTAGTGAAATATATAAAAATACAAATTATTTCAATGTTGATTTGCCCTCCAAAAATAAATTACCTTGATCCGCCCGGCACTTAGCTAACGCACTCCTTCCTTTTTGTCGTTTAAGGTCCAAGACACTTTTCCAACGTAGTGCTTGGGGGCATTGATGCGCTCAATTTTTCTGTCTCTTTAGAAGAAGCATTTTAGAAGACTCAGTTTTTGATCGGTAAAGAGAACGCGTACTATGCGTGTTAAACATTTTAGAGGAGGAAAAATCTAGTTGTAAGTATATTTGTGTATTAATGTATACTAATCTAATGTGATTAGTTAACATTTTAAAGGAAGAAAAATCTAATTGTAAGTATATTTGTGTATTAATGTATACTAATCAAAAACAGTGCTAATTTAGATTTTGAATATTATAAAAGAATCAATATTGATACATAAATTAGTATGTAACTTTATTTGTACATAGCAAAACTCTTAAATATAAACACTTTAAAATTAACTAATTGAGAATATTCAATTCTTACTAATCAACTAATTGAGACACTTTTTTTCAAGAGCGGTCCTACTGAAAGAGATGTAGGAAGACTTCTAAAGCAAAGTAGGGAAGATTTTGAGAGGACTCATTAAAATCAACCCAATCGTAAACCACACGGTCAATCAGACAACATTCACTAACTATACTCTCCGTGGCTCACAGTTCAACTATCATCATTGCTCCAATTTGAGTAAATGCTCTTCCAGTGGCCAGCTATTAGTCATTACCTTTATATTAGTCATCACGTACCTAACGGGCAAAAGTAAATGCTCTTCCAGTGGCCAGCTAGCTAGATGACTGAGACTATATATAATTTTTTTTGACAAAAATAAATCACTCTCAGATCAAGACAGCTTATATTAATTGTCTATATAATTGTAGACTTCTCTTTTGATGCAAACTTATCTTATAATAGAATACTATGTCAATTAAATTTGAGATGATTCAATTTTTTTTTCTTTATTTGTTTTCAATTGAATGGGAGAGTTTGATTTGTAGACTAGCTAG
The DNA here is from genome assembly GCF_018687715.1 of Carya illinoinensis. Taxonomy (NCBI): domain Eukaryota; kingdom Viridiplantae; phylum Streptophyta; class Magnoliopsida; order Fagales; family Juglandaceae; genus Carya; species Carya illinoinensis. The sequence goes on from NC_056760.1 coordinate 42,367,836, forward strand.
TGTGGATGAATTTATTTATTTATAGAAGTAATTACATAATCTCATAGATGATTCACTAAACTAAAGCAAAACGTTATAAAGTTATGTATGCATGGGCTCTTGGGACAATGGCATGGTTATTGAGGCTAGAACCGGAAAGCTTTCAACTTTCTGTCGTCCACGAAGAGATATAGGAAGACTTCTAAAGCAAAGGAAAGCAAAGTATGGAAGACTTTGAGAAGACTTGTTAAACTAAAGCAAAGTAGCAAATCGTAACTACTCGTTGTGTTAAGCAATTTATTTATTTACTTTGTGTTTACTTTATTAAATAATTGCATGCATGATTGATATCTAACCAATTTATTCAAGTGAATTGGAAGATATTTCCGTGTATATATAGGAGTACTTGGATAATTTCATAAATGATTCACTAAGCTAAAGCAAAACGTTATAAACTAATATATGCATGGGCTCTTGGGACAATGGCGTGGTTGTTGAGGCTAGAACCGAAAAGCCCTCAACTTTTTGTGGTCCAACAAGAGTTGAAGGAAGAATTTTAAAGCAAAGGAAAGCAACGCATTAATATTTTTTTAGGTTAGAATGGAAATGCATTCACATTTTCTGCGTTCACTAACAAACTTTGAGAAGACTCTTTAAACTATGCAAATTAGCAAACGGTAATTGCGCTTGGTTTTGTTCGATAAATCAACCATATCACCAACCACACGGTCAATCAGACAGCATTTATGCTTCCTTTGGATAATATTAAAAAATAATATTTTAATAATATTTTATTTAAATTTAATCTAAAAACATCTCATCTCATATCATTATCTAAGCCGCACCTAATAATATTAAACCTTTTGGTAACGACTTGTTTTTGTTCAATAAATCAACCAAATCATAAACCAGATAGCATTCATTACGAATTAAAATTGTCCGTAGATGAGCTCATGAGCTTTTCCAGGAAGAGTAGTTAGTGGATGGTCCTACAGCTCTAACAATCAAATGTTAGGGAAAGATTTCGTTGAAATTAAAATTACATTTTCAATCATCAGTTTATTATATTCTAGCTTTTCCTGCCAAAAGTAACTATAAGACTTTTCTTTTGCTTGTGAAATTGAAAATCCGGTCAATATATAGTTGGTAACTTTTCGCTTTTCTGTTGCTTTAATTTCTTCCACAAGTTTGAGACCATGACTTGAGTAAGTACGAAGGTTATTGAGATATGAGTAATTATTATTAGGCACTATTCTCATGGTATGGATACGTAATAGTCCTATCCCATCCTAAAATGCTATATATGTTAATTAAAATTGAAATTTATATAAACAATTTTAATTATATGACATATTGTTATATTGTTTCACCTCATCTCATCTTATCTCATCTCATTATTACAATTTTCTCAAATTTCTACACAAACTATAATAAATAATTCAACTTTTTCAAACCTCAATTCAACTTTTTTAAATTTCAAAATAATAATAAAAATATTTTATTTAACTTTTATTTTTCATCTAAAACCATCTCATCTCATCTCATCTCATTTCCTAATCCAAGCCGGGCTGTGTTGGATTGTTTGGATGTTGAGATGGTTTCATTCCATCTCATCTCATCTCATGTATAACATCACAACATTCAAATATGACTTAAACATAAATATTTTTAAATTAATCATTATAATTTTTTTTAATTAGTCATTACAATTTTTTTAAATTTCTAAATAAAATGTAAAAAATAATTCTCACTTTTTCAAATTCAAAAACAAATATATTATTACAAAATTATATTATAATAATATTTTTACTTTATAATATTTTTGTTTAACTTTTTCTCATTTATTTTCTAAAACACAATAAAATATCATAATTTAAACTATTTTACTACTATTCACAAATTTTTCATTTCATCTCATTTTTCAAAGATGCCCTAAAAATTTTGAAAAATTATAGAGTTACTAGGAGTTGGGTCCCGATATTTTTTTTTTCATAGTGATTAAAATGTGTTTTTAATGAGAATATTAAAAAATAAATGTTTAAAAATATGAAAAAAAAAAAATCTAGGAAAAATAAAGATTCTCAAGACCTGTCCTTGGGCTGCCCACTACTCAAGAAATTTTTACAAGACTAGTTTAAAGAAAATAGGAAAAGAAAAAGCAAAAAAGCGAACGATAATCACGTTTGGCGTAAATGACCTGGCGGGTTCTCAACGAAATGCGTGCGGTTGGGTTTATGTGCCGCTTAGTAGTGAATTCAGATCAGATAAATTTAGACAAAAGGAATAAATATATAAGATTCGAAAAAAATTAAAATGTTTTTTATATGAAAATTGATAATTATAGTTATAGTCATAAGTGTAAAAGTGCTGTGCAACTATTTTGAAAAAAGTGAATAAATATATATAAATTTTTTTTAATAGTGAATCTCATTTTTTTTAAAACGACTGCATGATATTTAGATACTATACAACTGTATGTAATATTACTCTTATTATATTTGTGTGAAAATTTAAAAAAATTATCATAATAAAATAATATAAAATAAGATAAAATAAAATATTTTTTTGTATCAAACGAGATCTTAATGTTTTGCAAAAGTTTGGTACGTAGTTTTCTTCCGTTGCTTTCTTCCATCCACAAGTTTGAGACCATGACTTGAGTAAGTACGAGGGGGTACTATTGAGAACTAAGTAATTATTATTAGGCACTATTCTCAGAATAATGGATACACGATACTCATATCCTAGCATGGAATGCTATGTCAATTAAAATTAAATATTATATAAACAATTTTAATTATATAACATATTGCAATAGGAAATTTGAGATGATTCAATTTTTTTTCTTTATTTGTTTTCAATGGAATGGGAGAGTTTGATTTGTAGACTAGTGTGGATGAATTTATTTATTTTAAATTTATTTTAATATTTAAAATTTGAAATGATTTTGTATATCAACAGCTAAAAATGATAGCCACTCAATGAGAATATTCAATTCCTACCAATCAACTAATTGAGACACTTTTTTTCTTTACATATTTTTTAAATCACTTGAAATATTTTTTAACCACTATGTTAAAAAAAATTAAAAATACAATTCGGTAGAAAAGTTGGGTGAGACTAGTGTTTCTCTTTTCTCAAAAAGCAAATAAACAAGCGTAATGCTTGGGGCGTTGATGGTTTCAATTTCTAACTTCTTTCTACATTCCACAAAGAGATGTAGGAAGACTTCTAAAGTAAAGGAAAGCAAAGTAGGGAAGACTTTGAGAGGACTGATCATTAAAATCAACCCAATCGTAAACCACACGTACGGTCAATCAGACAATATTCACTAATTATACTCTCCGTGGCTCACAGTTCAACTATCATCATTGTTCCAATTTGAGCAAAATGTTTGCTGCTTAATCATCTTCTACCTCCCATTCTCCACCTTCATTAGAATCTTCAATTCCTTATTCTCTGTTGTCTCTCCTTACAACTTCTAATGGGAGTTCCACTCTTTTCATGGCTTTTCTTCATGATGACATTGCATTCACTTTTCCCAAGTTTCTGTGTGTATATGGCTTTTGGCCAGTGTCTCGGCGATCAACAATCCTTGTTGCTCCAACTGAAAAACAATCTCGTATTCGACAGAGAGTTTTCGACAAAACTGGTGCACTGGAATGAAAGTACTGACTGTTGTTTGTGGGAAGGTGTAACCTGCAGTGAGGGACGTGTTATTGGTCTCGACTTGAGCAGCGAAGGAATCTCCGACGAACTGGACGATTCAAGCAGCCTCTTCGGTCTTCAGTATCTGCAGAACCTCAGTTTGGCAAATAACGACTTCTGGTTCCAGAACTCGACATATGAAATTCCTTCTAAGCTCGACCGGCTGACGAATTTGATTTACTTGAACCTATCACATGCTGACTTTGGAGGTCAGATTCCAATTGTGATTTCGCGCTTGACAAGGTTGGTTGTTCTTGATTTATCTAGGCGACCGTCATGTCGATCTGCTGCCTATGAACGGTCATGCGATGAATGGCCATCGACAAAACTTGAGAATCCAAATCTTAAGATGCTCGTTCAGAACCTTTCTGAGCTTATAGAAATTCATCTTGATGGCGTTAACATATCAGCACCAGGGAATGAGTGGTGCGAAGCCTTGTCTTCTTCACTGCCAAATCTGAGAGTGTTGAGCTTGTCAAATAGTTATATTTCAGGCCCTCTTGATCCATCCTTAATTAATCTTCAGGCTCTTGTGAGTATAAATCTCGCAGATAACAACCTCAATACTTCAGTTCCAGAGTTCGTGGGAGATTTCAAAAACTTGAGGTACTTGTTTCTTAGTAATTCTTGGTTGTACGGCACATTTCCAAAAAAGATCTTCCAGTTACCAATGCTTGAGATTCTTGACTTGTCCCAAAATGATCTACTGGGAGGTTCATTGCCAGATTTTCCTTCGAATGGATCTCTCCAAACCCTTCTGCTCAGCAGAACAGAGTTTTCAGGTGTATTGCCAGATTCTTTTGGTAAGCTTACAATGTTATCCACAATAGATCTTAGCTATTGTGATTTCAGAGGATCGATCCCAGAGTCAATGGCAAGCCTCACTCAGTTAGTTTATTTGGACCTCTCATACAACCATTTCAGCGGACCAATTCCATCGTTCAACATGGCCAAGAATTTGAAGGAAATACATCTTTTTAATAATGATCTTACTGGCCATATTACTTCCACTGACTGGGCCATGTTTCAGAATCTAGAAATTCTCGACTTGCAGAACAACTTCCTTACGGGCATTATTCCGGTTTCTCTGTTTTCCCTTCCATTACTTCGGAGATTAATACTTTCAAACAATAGTTTTTCTGGTCAACTCAATGAATTTTCTAATGTTTCTTCAGACCAACTGATTGAAGTTTATTTGGATAGTAACAACTTGGAAGGGCCAATTCCTATGTCTGTCTTTGAACTTCGAGGTCTTCGGTTCCTTACACTTGCTTCAAACAACTTTAATGGTTCCTTGAAACATGATGATATGATTCAACAATTGAGTTCTCCCAAAAATCTTGATCTTCCGAGTCAGTTAAAAAAGTTTCCTGATTTCTTGAGAAACCAATCTAACTTACACCACCTAGATCTTTCCAACAACCAGATTCACGGAGAGATACCCAGCTGGATTTGGATTCCTACTCTTAACTACTTAGATCTCTCTCATAACTACTTTGTGACTCTACAAGGACCTTTAACCAATGCTTCTGGGATATACTCTCTGTACCTTCAGTCTAACCAGCTCCAGGGGCCATTGCCAGTTTTCACAGTAGATGCCTCTGTTTTGGATTTTTCAAGGAATAATTTCAGCTCTATACCAACTAACATTGGTAACATCCTTAGAAATGTTGAGTTCTTGTCTCTTTCAAGCAATAAACTCAATACAAGTATCCCTGGATCAATATGTAATATCTCAGAACTCCAAGTTCTAGATATGTCGAACAATTCCGTGAGTGGAACTATCCCCCACTGCTTGTTTGAGATGGTAAATTCTGGGCCACTAGAGGTGCTGAACCTAGAGGGCAACAATCTCAGGGGAAAAATTTCTGATACATTTCTAGGCAATTGTAGCCTACATACCTTAACTCTTAACGGAAACCAACTTGAAGGAGGGCTACCAAAATCTCTGGATAATTGCAAATCCTTGCAAGTTTTAGACCTTGGGAATAACCACATCCAAGATATCTTTCCATGTTACTTGAAGAACATATCCAGCTTGCGTGTTCTCGTTTTAAGATCGAACAAATTCTACGGGTCCATTGGTTGTCCAAGCCATAATGCAACGTGGCCAATGCTACAAATTATAGACTTGGCTTCGAACAATTTTAGTGGCAACCTTCCGAGTAATTCCTTGGCCGGATGGAAGGCAATGACAATTGATGAAGTTGGGGCCCAGTTAGAGCCTGATCAACTGGGAATTCAAGGGTATTATCAAGATACGGTAACAATTACCATGAAAGGTCAAAAGCTGGTGCTAGAGAAGATCCTAACTATTTTTACCTCCATTGATTTTTCGTGCAACAATTTCGATGGGCATATACCTGAAGAACTGGGAGGACTCAAATACCTACATATTCTCAATTTGTCACATAATGCATTCACCGGCCAAATTCCATCGACTCTGGCAAAACTGAGTAATCTCGAGTCATTAGACCTATCAAGTAACGAGCTCACAGGAGAGATTCCTCAACAACTTGCAGATGGTCTGATTTTCCTCTCTGTCATCAACCTTTCATTCAATCAACTGGTGGGAAGGATTCCACGGATCAAGCAATTTGCTACATTTTCGGAAACATCCTATGAAGGGAATAAAGGATTATGTGGCTTTCCATTGAAAGAAAATTGCAGTGGTGATGGAGTGCCTCCAATATTTGAAGAAACTCATTCCAACTCAGGGATTGTGGTTGACTGGAACTACCTGAGTGCTGAATTGGGTTTTGTTTTTGGTTTTGGGATTGTCATTATGCCATTGATGTTTTGGAAGAGGTGGAGGTTTTGGTATTCTAAAAAGATTGATGACATTCCTTTTAAGATCTTTCCCAAGCTGTATCTTGGAAAAGAATACCGTCGCAAGCCAATGCACAGAAATCAAGCTGGGAGGAGACATCAAGGATAGCAAGGAGGAGCAATCAATCAGGTGTATCAAACTTATCTCTCTTTCTCAATATCAAGGCGAATAAAAACTTGTATGTTATTTGAGTGTTCTCTAAGTGTGTGATGTTTTCTATATATGTTGCTGAGATTACTTTTCTGAGATTATATTTTGCTTTGTTGGTGCGTGACTTAAGAGATTATATTTGGTTGAACATCTTGATGATCTTCTAATCTTCACTTACGCTCGTCGCTCTCATTAATTTGTTTATATATTAGTGATGGAAAATCTCATGAAATTTGGTCAAACTAAGAGAAATAATCTATACGGTCTTTACCTTTCTAAAATTATAATAGAAAAGAGATTTGGAAAAAAAAAAAAAAAAACTAAAAGATTCTTCAATTAAAATCACAAATGTAATTCAAAATATTAATTTTTTATTTTATAACTTTTATTTTAATTATATCTTTATTTAATTAGATGATTTGGCTAAATATGAGTACTAAAGTATTTTAAACTATATTAATTTTAAAAGATAAAATTTAATTATAAGGAATAAGGATTGTACTCATTATCGATATGAATAAACCGCCAATTCACTGAAGTCGATTGAAATGAAAAGGAAAAAAAAAAAAAAAAAAATCTAATTCCACGTATGAACCGTAGAAATTAAATAGAGAACAAGCATAACTTACATGGACTTCGGCCAAAAAGAATCCTAAAGGTGAGAGCATGCGAATGCCCAATCACATTGGTGTCTTTTTCAATCAGGAGAACTTTAAAGCTTTTTCCATAAAAGTGAAATATCAAAGAAATTGTAATAATTTTGTTAAAATAAGAGTCCTTAATTAGTTTTAACTCGATAATAAAAATGATCATTTAATGCACTTGACCCACGTGATATTAATCATGGTCTTAGTGTTACTTATGGTCAATAAGATCGAAGTTGAGACTTCCTACAAGGGGTGAGTTCGGTCCGGTCGCATTCAGTCCGGTCCGGTCGGTCCATTCGGTCCACTGTTAACTTTTTTTTTTTTATCTAATGACATTTTGTTTAATACTTATGTAATTATATTATAATATATTTAATATATATACATATAGTATACTATTATATATATATTAGTAATACGCTAATACTATTAGTCTATTAGTACTAATAACTATACTTGTACTAATACTATAACTAATAACTATATGTAATGATAGTAATACTATATGTAATACTATATTAAATAATAGTAATACTCTTATTACTAATACTCTATATAGTTAGAGTGATTTAATACTAACATATTACATATTAAGCTAACTATACTAATACTATTATAAATTTACAAATATATGATATATTATAATTTATACCATAACTTTTATAATATGTTAATACATTAATATATATACTAGTACTATATATATATATATATATATATATATATATATATATATATTTCTTTTTTATCGGTTATACTAGTACTATATATTATAGTTTATAGTTATACATTAAAGAATATAGTAATACATTGATACTAAAATATATAGTTATAGACTTATAATGATTTAGTTATTATGAATTTATGATTAGTATAACTATTTAATTGTATTAGTATTAGACTTTTAGTAATTCAATTTGGCTATATTATATTAATAATATTAGTTATGTTGAATCAGTTAGTTAGTATAACTATATTCTACATTATTAGTATTAATATAAATATTAGTATTAGTTATAACTATATAGCCTATATTAGAATTGAAAGTCTTAGACTATATAATAGACTAATAATATTAGTACAACTATATAAGTATATTGTATAGCTATATATTAGTTTTAATTATAGTGATTAGTATAACTATATAATAGTAGACTATTAGTATAACTATATATTAGTATTAGTTATACTATTATGGTGATTTAGTATATTATAATTTATATATTATATTTATACTATAACTCTTATAATATATTAATATATACTAGTTTACATATTATAGTTATATATTAAAGAATATAATAATACATTCATACTAAATATATATAGTTATATTTCTAGTGATTTAATTATTAACTTATTATGATTAGTATAACTATATAAATTATATAATAGTATAATAGTATTAATAATAAACTATTAGCATAAGTCACTATAGCTATTGTTGAAGTATTAGTTATAGTGATTTAGTATAACTATATATTAGTATAAGTATAACTATAGTCTATATTAGACTATTAATATTTTTTATACCAGATATAATTATATACAACTATTATATAAATAATATATATAAATAATAATTTTTTTTTAATTTCTATTCGATCCGGTCTGATGTGAAAAACCTCTGGACTGGGACTAGACCGAAACCCTTCGGTCCCCTGACAAATGGACCGGACCGGACCAGACTGAATTGGGTCCGATCGGTTTATCCGGTTCGGACCGTCCGATTCTCAGCCCTACTTCCTACCATTTAAGTGTCCATTGCTCAGACGGTACGAAATCCTTGCAACCTTGAGAAAATAGAAAAAGTTGAAGAGGCACGCAAAAGCTTTGGCAAAGATTTGTGAAAGCTAAGCTCTAGCGATAACAAATCGACAACATTTTCTGCACAGGAGCCACCAAGTTGTGTAGGCAATTTTCTACGCATCCATAGCTACTTGTAAAGTGTTCATGCAGTTGCAAACCGTATACCCAACAGCTAGGCTTCACATCCATGAACACAGCTACTCACACTCTGAAAACTAATCCAATATTAAGCCAACTCTTTGCCACTTCTTCTATTCCAATTCTACAATTTTTCCTCACTTGAGCTTTCTATTGTTTTCATTTTTTATTGTGTGGGTGTTCTCATTGTAGCCTACAATGAAAATTTCATTCTTTACTTGGCTTTTCTTGATACCCATAGTCTCTAGTCAGTGTTTGGATGACAAGAAATCCTTGTTGCTCCAATTGCATAATAGTCTCCAATTCGGCAAGACTTCCTTCACAAAATTGGTGCACTGGAATCAATGTGTCGATTGTTGTTTGTGGAAAGGAGTGTACTGTAGTCAAGGACGTGTTATTGGTCTAGACTTGAGCAGTGAATCAATCTTTGCTGGGCTTGACAATTCAAGTAGCCTTTTTAGTCTTCAGTATCTCCAAAACCTGAATTTGGCATATAACAATTTCAACTACTCCCAGATTTCGTCAGAGTTTGAAAGGTTGATGAATTTGAGATGCTTGAACCTTTAAAATGCTGGCTTTGTAGGGCAGATTCCAATTACGATTTTGCGCTTAACAAGCTTGGTCATTCTTGATTTATCTACTTTTTACTTCCCTGTATTAAAACTTGAGAATCCAACTCTACACATACTGGTTCGAAATCTCGTGGAGCTTATGGAACTTCATCTTGATGGTGTAAACATGTCAGCACAAGGAAATGAGTGGTGCCAAATTATATCATCTTCACTACCAAATCTAAGAGTGTTGAGCTTGTCAAATTGTCATCTTTCGAGCCCTTTTCATTCTTCCTTACTGAAGCTTCAGTCTCTTTCGATTATTCGTCTGGATAATAACAATTTGTCTACTCCTGTGCCAGGGTTCTTTGCAAAGTTCAAAAACTTGACCTCCTTATCTCTCACCACTTCTGGGTTGTATGATACATTTCCAGAAAAAATCTTCTAGGTACCAACACTAGAGATTCTTGATTTATCTAATAATCCACTACTTCATGGATCCTTGCCTGATTTTCCTTGTAATATATCTCTTAAAACCCTGGTGCTTAGCAAGACAAAATTTTCAAGGACATTGTCTGATTCTATTGTTAACCTTACTATGTTGTCCAGAATTGATCTTTCAAACTGCAATTTCCATGCATGATCAATCCCGTACTTAATTGCAAATCTTACCCAATTGCTCTATTTGGATATGTTAATGAACTATTTCAGTAGATCAATTCCATCATTCAGCATGGCCAAGAATCTGACCGAAATTAACCTTTCTCGCAATCATTTAACTGATCAAATTACTTCCACTCGTTGGGAAGTGCTTTTGAGTCTTGTGAACCTTGACTTTTGTAACAATTAGCTAGATGGGAGTATTCCACTTTTTTTGTTTTCCCTTTCATCATTGCATAAACTACAACTTTCCAACAACCAATTTTCAGGTCAACTACATCTATTTTTCGAAGTCTATTCTTTGAGAATCGTGGACCTTAGCTCCAATCGGCTTCAGGGGAAACTCCCCATTCTCCCACAATTTGCCACATACTTGAGTTTTTTAGGGAACAATTTTGGCAATGTCATACCAGTTGGTATTGGTAAGTCCCTTAGTTTCGCTTATTTCTTCTCTCTTTCAAGCAATAAGTTCCAAGGAAAAAACCATAGATCAATATACAATGCCAAATATCTCAAGGTTTTGGACCTATTTTATAATTCCTTCAGTGGCATAATTCCCAAATGCATGCTTGAATGAAATGACTGAGACTCTAGAAGTGCTCTATCTTGGGAAAAACAACATCACTGATACAATTCCATATATATTTCCAAGCAATTGTGGCCTACAAACTCTTTCTCTCAATGGAAACCAACTAGAAGGAGGGCTACCAAAATCTCTAGCCAATTGCACAGTGTTTGAGTCTTGGACATTGGGAGACGCCTTCCCATGTTACTTGCAGATTTATATTACATGCATGTCCTTGTTCTATAATCTAACAAGTTCGTGTGCCCCTTGGTTTTACTGGGCCTAATGGTAATGTTACCTAGCGAATGATATATTCAAAGAGTTTCACTGGTACAACTGAAATAGTGATTGACGTTTCCTACAACAATCTTGAGGGGACAATCCCCGAAGAAATAAGAGGAATCAATTCATTAGGTGTTCTCAACTGGTCCCATAATTCTCTCACAGGCCAAATCCCACCATCTGGGAAAACTGAGTCGTCTTATATCACTAGATCTTTCAAGCAACAAGCTTACTGGAAAGATACCTGAGAATCTCAAAAATCTAACTTTACTATCAATGCTAAATCTTTCGTTTAATCACTTGGTGGGGCATATTCTTGGAATGAGATTTCTAGAAACATCCTATGAGGGAAATGAAGGACTTTGTGGCATCCCACTGCATGAAGAATGCAACGACGCAGGATCTCGACTTCCAACCCATTCGAATGTTGTCACTGGGGTTGACTGGAACATCATAACCGCTAAGTTTGGATTTATTTGTGGCCTTGGAATCATCATCTTATCGGTTATATTTTCGAAGAGGTGGAGGATATGGTATTCCCAACAACTTGATGACATTCTTTCAAAAATCTTTCCCAAGTTGATTTCTTGAAGAAGAGGCAAAGGCAGTACTAGTGGTAGTCATATCATATCAATAGGTCTATTAACCTTTATAAACTTTATAAAGATATTAGCTAGAAATCAAAGCTTATTTGTAATAAATTAATATATTATATCTAAATCAAACAGTTCGTGAGTAAGTTCAAACTCACTCGAATATTAAATAAGCTGTTTGTAAATTAAACATGGAATCCACCTTGATGATCAAAAATGCGAGCTGGATCGTGTTTGAAGGATGATTAAAAGAATGAGGCTTGGCCATTAACTACGTGCAACTCGAAATCATTAACTCGCTTACACCCTTAATTCCTAGTGCAATATGAATATGTGTTCACACCTCTTTACAAGAGAATCGACACAGGGAAATTGATTCCATTCCCCTATTAAACGGGGACTGAAATTTTTTTTTTGACCGGACTCGGCCCAATGTTTAGAGTTTACTATATATACTGTATTATTTCTTGTATGACTACCATATTGTATTTAAGTATCATCTAAAATAAAAATATCATCTGTAACTTTGTAGAAGTTGCATTGCATAAGCAGATCCTAGACCCTCTAGCTAGCACAGCGAACTCTCAAGGAGAGCAGCAAGATTTTGATTAATACATGGTATATATAAATATATATATATATATTAAAAATTTAAACACCATATATATAAATAGAATTGCTAGGAATATAAAGAAATTAGAACTGACATACAAGTAGTTCGTAAAATTTTTTTATATAATTTTTTAAATGTACTATTAGTTTTTAAGAAAATTAAGTCTTATTTTTAACACACCCAACTCATTTCTGATGTGGAAAGCTATAATAAATTTCACTATAAGTGGTGTGTTAACGCATAGGCTTCTGTATAACAGAACTCTTAGTTTTTATCATAGATCTTATTATTTCCATCACATTTAGTGATATATTTGCTTCTTATGTCAACAACTTAAACAGTAATCACTTATAATATGACAAATAATATACTCAATTAAAAATGATAAGATCTAAGACAAAGAATAGTATTTCTTTTCATTTTACAGGCGTAATATTCTTAAGAAAATAATGATTAAAACTGAGAATTTGATTAAATGATTACATTTATTTTAATAGATTTTTTTTTTTTTTGTAAACTCTTCCTTACTCTTGGGTCAGTGTGAAATGGATGTTTAGATTTTTTAAAGGTCAAAAAAAGATGTAATTCATGACATTGAGACCCCATGGGGGAACACCCTCTTCCCCACCCGAAAAGAAAGGTAGACATATATTGACATCTCTCGAGTTCAGTTGGCCTATCGTAATGGGATAGTACAAGTCTTTGGGTATACCATTTGTCGTGTTTGAAGTGTTGCCATGACTCATGACCTTATTTTTTACGCAAAAATTTTGCAAAAGACCAAAGCATGGACTACTACTTTCATGTGATGGGTGAAAAATAAGTTGGGAATTTATATTAAAGATAGTAAAATAAAATTTGAATTGAATAGATGCGTTGATGTCTAATATTTCTACACCTTTTTCAAAGTCTTTATTTCTCATTTTATAAATCTATTTATTAACAAGCCAAACATGATATAATTACTCATGTGAAAGTCAGTAACTTCAAGTAATAGTATTGAAAAAATTGAATCGATTCCAACATTCACTCTGAAAATCTCTACCTAGATCTATGATCTCTTGATGATCTTGATGTGGGTTTTGTCCAACTATTGCTATTGAGAAATTGCAATGACTTAGAACAAGCACATAAGGAAAAAGGAGAAAAAGAAATAGAGAAGAAATTAGAAAGGGATCGAGAAGTGAACGTGCATGCCTTAACCCTAAAAAAGAGAGTAAAAAAGAGGTCAAACTGATTTGAAAATTTCTATTCTTCCAAGTTAATAGAAAGAAACCAAAGTCCCAATTGTAAACTGAATGTTAGGCTTTAGCGATGTGAAAAGTGTGTCACTATTATCAGTGTCATTCAATCAAATGTTCCAACCAGTTCATTCACAGTCAAAATTACGGGCATGTGAGTGGACGACTATGTTAAAATTAAAGGGAAATGATAATTAGACCGATAAATCTTACTGAAAATTTGTACTAATTATTTTTTTAACGATTAAAAAAGTAATTTTTTAATGAATTTGTGATTTTTATTTGAGGGAGTTTAAAAAATACTTTCAAAAAAATTATTGTCGATTACCGTTGATGGGATTTCCTGAGATACACGTAACAGCGTTCTAAAATTAAAGAGGCAATTGATGAAAATATATGATTGAAAGTAAATCTTGTGGTTATATTGAAGAGTTATGTAAGAGGTATAAGTACTTTTACCAACAAGGCTTCGTGAATTGATCAAGTAATAATATTAAGAGTTATTAATTGTCAAATCAATGTGTAGAGCATATCATTTATATTATTTATATTGTAAAATTTAAATTTTAAAATTTATTTTTTAAATCGAATTATGTAATGTACACTTAATGACATGTCGCCATTTATACCAAATTTAAAAAATTGTTCATAACAAATTGTTCATATTCATAAATCACAAGCCAAGGAGAGATTTTAAAAACGTGAACTGATCATTAGCTTTCCATGCATATAACCACCAGTACTTCAATATATATGAACTGCAAAATATTACTACAATATTATGATACATCTCTCGAAAGTAATACTCTCAACAGCTAGCCCGGCCCATATAATATATAGCATGCAGCGAATCATTTTCTGCAGAACAGCAGATGGATTTCTTACACCACAGCTAACACGCAGTAGTACCCCACCCACCCACCCAGCCACAGAGACAAGAAAGACAGTGACACAGACAGAGAGAAACCAGACCAAATCTAGTATTTCACGTAAGGGTCCAAAGAAACGGTTTCCTCGGACTGGAAGTAAGAATTCGGCAATGGTAGCGGTGGTGATGACGGCTGAACTTGGTCTACTAGAGTACTGTTTTCTGCATAAAAGTTCTGCTGATCATGAGAAGGAAAAGAAGCTGCAAGGAAGCAAGATGGGTCCTCGTCCACAAAGTTGATCATGGTTTGGTGAAGCCAAATCTGTGTCTTTAGGAATTTCACGTAGTGAATGGCTTCTTCCAACATCGACACTGTGTCCATCTTACTCCCACCAGGAACTAAGCTCTGTAGGATCTTGAACCGGTCACTGATCCGGTGCCTTCTCTCTCTAGCAGCCACGCTTTGAGGGTCAGTCGAGAGCTTAACTCCCTTGCTTCTCTTCCCACCTTTGATCTTCTTCTCCTTGCTGCTGTTTGCCACTGAAGAAAACTCAGAGGAGCTAGGATTGGCAGTGGAAAAGTAGTCCATATAAAAGGAGGAATAAGAAGGAAGAACACTCTTGTCCAACTCACAATTAATGTTTAGCTCGGGACTTTTCGTAAGTTGTGACTGAGAAGTGGAGGTTTTCCATGGGACATATTTATAGGAAGAGCACATCACAACGCAAGGGAACGTTGATTTGATGTGTTGAATGAATGGATGAGATTTCGTCATGTGAGTCAGCCAATCTTTGGCCAGGATACGGGTGTCCAACCGTAGGGGCCTAGTCCAGCAGGGGCCTCGATCTTTAGCATACGCAAAGGTTTTTGCTTTGGCTTGTTAAAGCCATAAAGGCATGTTTGCAGAGCTTTAGTGGACTACGATCTTCTACAAAAATTTGTGACCAAATAGGACCCCTACGACTGGAATCAGTGTTGTTTTAATGTTGGATTCAATTTGTTCTTTATGTGGGTCAGAGCAGTGAAAGAAGAAGGGTGGGGGGAGAGGATCAAGAGGGGGTCCTTCCTCTGAAATCGAAGCGGATGTATCATTATTATAACAAGTGTGACTAATCAAAAGACCAAGTCGTTGCGGGTCTTTTTAAGTGTGTACGGTTACAAGCTGCTTTTTTTAACCCCGGGTTACACTGTTTGCTGAAAGAGATCGATCACTAAGTATTTATGTTTCCTTGGGTTGCATCTCGTTTAGAGGAAAAGAAATTAAAGAGCTTATTAATATGTCTCCCCCAGCTCTTCTTTTAAAGGGATTTTTGGATCAAAGTTGTTTAATTCCACTGTTGCTAAATTCAAGCTAGATGCACTACAAAGTATAGCTGAAAAACCCCACTCTTTAAAGAAACCAAAGGTATGCTTTGTCCTTTTGTCGGAGAATAAAAACACAGCGGAAAAGAATCGAGAAACGGGAGTTAACAGTTGCAATCCCATGGTTTCTGCACCCGAGTTGATCTTTAACGGGTCGCAGGTTGTTTCGTCGGCTGAAATAGCTATGAACCAATAGCATTATTAAAAAGAAATGATATTTACAGTTATGAATGTATAAGCTAGCGCTGTAAAATTATTTTAAAAAATGTGAATAAATATGAGATACACGTAAAAAAAAATAATAAATATTACTTTTTTTCAAAATAACTACACAACACTTCCACATTTCAAATTCTTAAATCTGGAATCAAACCTCAAAGGAACCATGATATGAACAATACAAGCCGGAGCTCAGGCAGGGTATTCATGAAGGGGGTGCTGAAGATGATGGCCATGCATACAAGCAAGAGAAAGGCCAAAAGTTTTGATAGAGTGGCGCATTCTTAGTTAATTGTGAACCAAAACTTACAAAAAGTAATGGATTTGATTCATTTCAACAAATTAGAAGGAAATTGGCAAATACATATATAGTTTGGTAGGTGGAGAAAATTGATTAAACTGGAAGCCAAAAATATTATAATCCTTGTTGATTGGGGAGGGCCAGGGATGAATAGCATGAACATGTTGTGAACAGGGAGATCATTGACATGGTTCGTTCCAATACAAACTTTATATTTCCACATTCTTTAATTTAATTCAGCAACATAAATGATGAAATAGAAATTTCCTGGAAAGAAAGAGTGAAAGCTGTTTAAAAAAAAGAAAAAAACAGGATCAGTACTACTTGAGATAGGGATCGGAAAAGACCGAGAGACAAGTGCAAGCAAAGAGCACATGCAGCTCCGGTTTTCACGTTGGGAGTGGGTAGAAGCCTAATTATTTTTACTTGTTTCAGCTGAAAATCACCTGCTTTCCCTGTCTTCTCAAATCCAGCTTCATCAACCACATCAGTCTCTGGTAAAAAAGAAAAAAAAAATCAAAATAATAACCATATATATATAATGACATCAGTCGCAAGCATTTTCAAGTGCATATGATGGCAATGATAGAAGACTTTTACAATGAATAAAAGATCAGTTCCATTAGGGCTTTTTGACAAGACTATTTAACAAAACATATCAAAAGAAGATACTAACAATTAAAAAAAAAAAAAAAAACAGATCGAACAGGTCGTCAGCAGTACTGCTACTGGGTCGACACGATTCACAGCAGTGCTACTGGCTTAATTTCCAGCTTCAATTGAAGTTTCAAGAAAACAAAAAGCTGAAACCCGGACGTAGGCCACGAATAGTTAAGGCTATTAAGTTTGAATGATAAAAATATCTATCTTTGATGAATAGCACGTAATGAAATTATTTATAAATAATAATAAAATAATAAACTATTTATAAATAATATTAAAATAGTATGAAAACAGTTCAATTACCAGACAGCCTAGACATATATAGGTGGTTGTTCTAAGTGTGGCAACATGGATATATACCATGACAAACGTTGAATCTATATGCATGGGTAAAATTAATTTGGAGGAACTTCCAGTGTACAGCGTGTGTGTGTGTCTATATATATATATACGTATGTATATATATAGAAGACAGACATGTTCTTCAACCCTAGTATTTTAGGTGGTCATATGTACAGGGGTGACTGTTTTATTTATTTATGTTTTTAGCAGTTATTGATCAGTGACAGAAACGTTACAAAATATCTGTAGCCCAATTCTTTATCCCAGAAAGAATCTGTGTCTTCACCGGCGACTCTTCCTCTCTGCGTCTCTCTCCTCAATTAATGGATTTTGAGATCTGCTGGTTGAAAATCATGTGTTGAAAATCAGAGGATGCTAAGGGAAATTACAAGAACCAAGCAGGGTTTTTTTTTTTTTTTAATCGAATTGGACTGTACGTCCTAATTAAGAGATTTCTCCAACAAGTACCAGAGATTAATGTCGATCAAGAAAAATAGAACTAAGATTAATATCTCTATTTGGATGATTTAATACGAAATAGGCATAATACTAGATGTCATAAAATTCATTCATGAGATGATATATATTTTCATGCTCCATCCGTTATTAAATAACAAATTTCACAATTTTCTTTTATAACTTTTTACATAAATATATTTTAAATAATTAGGTATATTTTAATACAATAACTTATAAAAATAATATCATTTTATAAAAATATCTTTATTATAAAAAAAAATAATAATACGTGTATCATGGAATGCATGTTCCGGTTATGTTTTCCAATCATGTACGTGCAATGTATGGTGCCTGAATCGTGTTCTATTTTTATATTTCCGATTGTCTCAATCTATTTGGGCTACCTAAAATCAGGATATACACTCCTATCCGTACAGTTCTTTTCACTACTTTTTGAACCATCAAGAAATAAAAAAAGTGTTATGATCACCATGCATGGCCACCTGCAATTAATAAGGCTACATATATATTTACATATATAAATGTTACTTATCATGTTCTTCTACACCATACATCATCATGCACTTATTTATCATTTTTGTTCCTCTATATAAACACACATATATTGATGCATAAATATGTATATTTAAATAGAAAAATAAAAAATTATAAATCACATATTTATATGTGATGTGAGGATGATAATCAAATACTTTCACCAATTTGAAATCCTACTTCTTGTGTATTTAAATAAATAAAAAATAAAAAATTATAAATCACATATTTATATGGTATGTGACCCTCAAACTCCTGGAGACAAACTAGACATCAATCAAAAGACTACAACCTCTCTATGATCACCCTCTTCCTGTCTGTTTTATATTGAAATTCCACCAAATATCTATTTTTACCAACATCTTTGTACTGTATCCATCCTTCAGTCTTACAAATCCTTGACTTAGACAATTTGAAAGCCTCTCTATTCATAACATGAAAACTTGCAAGAATTTAGAAGCTAGCTAGCCCTAGTTTGACCCTGGTTGCATGCTCTTCCAACAAAAACCCAAAGGCAATAGTGATAAGAAGTATGGTAGGGACACGACTCAACCACCACAGGAGGAGAAACAACCATGGAACTCAGCCAAGAGGGACAGTGGTTAGTGGTGGACCCACGTTGGGCTGACGAAGGCATCCCCCCCCCCCCCCCCGCGCCCCCCAAAAAAAAAAAAAGGTTTTTTGAAATTTCAAAATCCCCCTACATTTCATTTATAATTCTATAAATACAGAGAAGGACCTCCCAAAAAACATATAATCCCTATATGCTCTCTAAAATGTTCTAAATTTTCAATATACTTAAAAGAAGCCTGCCACAGCCACAGAGAAAGACCACCAAACAACCTAATTTTCTTTTGCTTTTTTTCATACAAAAAAAAAAAAAAAAAGCCAAAAAGCTGAACCGGTGGCCACCATCAGTGGCTCTTCTCTGTGGGATAAGCAATTCCCAACTTAAAAATGTTTCTCTACAATTTTTTTCAAAATTTTGTATAATTTCTATATACTATCTATTTTTACTTATGCAGCCTCATTAACATTAACTTAAACTAAGTTTATGAGAAATAATAAATTTATTAATATCGATACCAAAGTATTTTTTTATACAATATTAGGCTTCTTAATATGAAATTTAAAGTGAAAATATTAAAAAAATCATTTAAAGTTGATAATCTATATGAAAAATAGTTGAGATGTTTTACCCTCTAGACTTATTAAGCAAGAAAATATTTATTTAATGTCTCAATTATATTATTATATGTTTAATGTGACATGAAAATATTTAAATTTTACACAAAACTTAATTAATAAACTAGATTATGCACTAGAATGTAAGATTGCCTTCTAAAAGATCACTTAATAGATTTTATGAAAATAATGAATTCTAAATATCTCATCACAAAAATAATAATGGATGAATATTATTTTATAAAATATTATCATTATAAATCTGAAACGTATATTAAATTGTATTTTTATAATTTTATTTTTACACATATGTAGCAAATTGTCGAGATCTAGTTTTATATATAATTATATTTTTTGAGTTTTTAATATTTTTTTTATTATGTTACATATATGTGTCACAAGATAGAAAAGTTTGCCCCCGTAAAAAAAATTGTTGGTTCCACCATTGACAGTGATGAAGGCAAAAAAGGCAAGTCAGCAGAACAAGTGCATATTAAAGAAGCAATGGAGGAAGATATTGTTAGTAAGGAAAGTAAGTACCTTATAAGGAACAAAGAGTCAAGCACATCAAAGAAACAAGTATGAACAAGAAGGGAATAAGTTTACATTAAAGTCATAGAGTAATGTTGTAAATCTCTTAAAAATTCGAAATTAGGATTAAGGCTCAAAATTAATATTTTATCATAAAGCATTAAAATACATTTTCCACATGTGCATGAATATTTTGAAAATTAAATTTGAAAATTTTGAAAGATGATTGATTGTTATCTTTCATATGTGCATGCCTTGATTAAAGGTTTGAACTTTGAAAATATTAAAAATGATTAATTGTCATTTTTCACATGTGCATGTTTTATTTGAATATTTTCAAAAGTGATTGATACTTTTTTTGACTTATGCAAAAGGTAGATGTTTTTTGTTTGAAATATTTGAAAAGTAAAGTGTGATTTTTTTGTCATATACAAAAAGTAAAAAGATTAAGTTTGAAAAATTTGAAAAATAAGTGTACTCTTTTTGTCATATGCAAAAAGTAAAAGATTAGGTTTGAAATATTTGAAAAGTAAAGTGTGCTACTTGTCATATGCCAAAAATAAAAGATTAGGTTTGAAGTTTTTGAAAAATGAATAATGTTGTCTTTGACAATTGAAAAAGAAGAACCTTTTATTTGAAATTTTTGAAAAAGTGAATGATGTTATCTTTGACATGTGAATCATTTAAATTTGAATATGAAGTCTTATATGCCTATAAATAGATCATTTGAGAGCTTCACATTTACAACATACAGAGAATACAACATTCATTCAAAGCTTTCATTCTCTCTCCTCTAAGCATTGAGCCTTAATCCTTGTTCATTTTGAGAGAAATATAGTTTGCATTGTATTGTTCTTATTTCACTCATTGAGGAGTGTTTTCTGATAACCTACCCACTATCAGCTCTTGTATCAGTAAAATGATGTATATAACCCTTGTGCGTGTAGAAAGTATTCTACACGGAGAATAGTTGAATCACTACGTGTAAGGTGATTGCAAGTGTAGAGGGTGTTCTACACGGATTCTTTGTAGCGGTGTTGTTCAAAAGTATAATAGGTTTCTATCTCCACCTGAAGGAGGTTGAATAGTGAATTTGGAGATCCTCAAGGGGTAGCTTGAGGTGAGGACGTAGGCAGTGGGGCCGAACCTCGTTAACATACTGAGTTTGCTTCTCTCTTACCCTTACTCTTTATATTTATTACTGTTTCATATTTTGTTTATATTTTATATTGTATATTTAATTTATAATTGTTATTTTTTTTAAATACAACTTAATTCATCTCCCCTCTTGTGTTAGTCATCTGGACAACAATAAGGAACAAAGCGAATACCATAGAAATTTCAAACCAGACGGTGGAGAGAATTCAAAAGGCAACAGCCAACCAAGGTTTTCACTCCCCTGATCATGCAAATGATGCTATTGTGGATGGCAAGTCCAATCAATGTGATATTGTTATGAAGAAGGAAGATCTCAAGAAAGATATGGAAGATTCTCTCCAAAAAGGAAGAGCACAGTCATTAACAACCATAGAGAATCATCCATCGTATCCCAAGTAAGCTCCTTAGATTTTTTTTTTTGTCTAATCAAATTCAAGTGCTAGAAAAGTCCAAAAACAAGCAAGCTAGAAGATGAGGGCAAATAAAAAATTCTTTGCAGCTAATATAGGCAAGAACTTGGACTACAAGGGTGCAAGAAAAAGGGAATATAATGTTACATTGGAAGATATTTATGTTGATAATTTTCTCAAAAAACAAAAGGTAAAGATTGTGGCTAGTAGAATTTCAAATTGTGAAGAGTTAGCTCCAGCAACAGTCATGAATTGTATAAGTTAGAACTGTAGGATGCTTGAGAACCGTCAGATAGTTAGATATCTCCACTTTATGATAAAGAATAAGCTCCCAAAGTTTTATTTTTCTCATTGAAACTAAATGCAAGAGAAACAAGGTTGAACATATTAAGAAGTGGCTAAGTTATGATGATAGTTTTGTAGTGGATGGTAGATGACTTAGTGGGGGCCTTGCTTTTCTATGGAAGGATGATGTTGACGGTAAACTGGAGTCCTACAACCAAAACCACATTTCGATAAGGGTTCACAATGCTTGTAAGGGGAAGGATTGGATATTAACAGGGTTTTAAAAGTTGGACACTCCTCAAAGCAATCATACCTAAGAGAGAGGTGTGATAGATATGTGTAGGGGATTTCAATGAAATTATTCAAAACAATGAGAAGTATGGGGGAATAATAAAATCCTACAAACAAATGGAGGAATTCAGACTAGCAGTAGAAGAATTTGGTCTAAGTGATTTGGGATTTGTGGAGAACAAGTTTACATGGTGTAATAATAAGCATGGTAAAGCTTTCACTAACGAAAGACTTGATAGAGGATTTGGAAATTCTTTTTGGAATGATATGTTCATAAACATTGTTATTTGTATATTGCCAGCTCAAATTTCTAATCACAACCCACTTCTCATCTTCATGGACAACAATTCAATTTCATATAGCAGAAGGGATAAGCCTTTTAGATATGAAGCTTATTAGGCTGAAAGATAAGAGTGTTATGAAATAATTTAGAGTGACTGGATTAAACCTAGGATGGCAAAAAACAAACTTAGGTACACGACTGAAGGGTTGAAGAAATGCCAAGAGAAATTGGTGACATGGAGCAAATAGCAGTTTGGTAATATAAAGAGAGCTATTAATAACAAGATGTCTCAAGTCTCATAGCTCCAGTAGCTAAACAAAGGTGACCTGATTGACAAAATCAAACTACTCCAGAATTAAGTTGATATGCTGCTTGAAGAAGAAAACACCAAATGTAAGTAAAGGGCCAAACAAATATGGTTGAAGGAAGGGGATAAAAATACTAAGTTTCTTTCATCAATGTGCTTCCCAGAGAAGGAAAAAAAATACCATCAAAAGAATAACAAATGATGATGGTAGAGGTATCAACTTCTAAAGAAATCAGTGATCAGTTCCGAAAGCTTTTTAAGAGCCTTTTACTAGGGCTATACAGAAACTGACGAGACTGACCCTCGCTGACAAAGACCAGTCGCCAGAGTCCGAACTAGTTGGCTGGTGGTATAAAATTAAGGAAATTTACATCGATTAGTTTGGTTTCGGTCTAAACCAACCCAAACCGTCGAACCATTTGATTATATATATATTATATTTATATTTTATATTATACGTATATAAAATAACGTCATTTTACTCAAGTAAGTGAAACATCATCGTTTTAGTTATGACTTTTATAAAAATAAAAAATAAAAATAAAAATAAAAAAAAGAAGAAGGAAGAAAAGACACTGTTTTAAGCCAAACGGCGCCATTTTGTCTTAGGATTAATAAATCCTCCATTCTTCTTCTTCCCACTTCTTCTTCTTCTCTCTACTTGTATTCTTCTTCCCACCAATGGCACAACCCGCCACTCCCTTCCTCCTTCACAGAGATACCGAAGGCAGACCGACGAACCACATCGACTCACGCCGACACTAAGGTTGCCGGTTTTCTCCCCCTAATCGGCTAGTTCTGAACCTATCCAAAAGCCATTTGTGCAGTGTTAATTTTGGATCAAAACCACACCAACGACGTAGGTTTTCAGCCATACCTTTTACCACCTTTGAACTAGAAGAAATTGAAAAATGCTGGGCTGTGATGGACCCAAAGTTAATGCAGAAATGAACAGAGAGCTCTTTAGACCCTACACTGCTCAAGAAGTGGAAGATGTTATTTTTTAGATAAATGCTCTAAGCTCATATGAGCCTGATGGATTCCTAGCAGCTTTTTATCAACAACATTGGAGCACAGTTGGGAAACGGTTAGTGAGGTAATGTTATTTGTGCTTAATTCAAAAGGAAGAGTTGATGATGAGAATGAAACTTATATTGCTCTAATTTCTAAGAAGAAATCTCCTGTCAAAGTTTCTGATTTCAGACCAATATCTCTATGTAATGTCATTTACAAGCTTATTTCAAAAATTCTAGCCAACAGACTAAAGAAAGTATTACCCAGCATCATTTCTCCTAATCAACCAGCCTTTGTACTTGGTAGATTAATTTTAGATAACGTAGTAGTAGCCTTTGAAGCAATGCATACCATGAACTGTAATCTTACAGGGAAAGCTAGGTATATGATAGGATTGAATGGAGTTTTCTCAAGGCAATGATGAGTAAGCTTGGTTTTGAGCAAATGTGGATTGAGCTAATAATGTAGTGTATAGAGTATGTATCCTATTCCATACTGATAAATGGTGTTCCACAAAACCCTTTTAAGCCTTCAAGGGGTATTCGGCAAAGAGATCATTTCTTACCTTACCTTTTTATCAGAGGTGCAGAAGTTTTGAGTTCCTTACTTAGGAATGTAGAATAAGGAGGCCTTATATTGGTGTACCTATTGCTAGAGGCAAAATTCACATTAACCATATATATATATTTTTAACAGATTATAGTCTCTTGTTTTACAAAGCTAACTCTATTGAATTGAGCAGGTTGATAAGCCTCCTAAAGGTTGATGAAAAAGCCTATGGCTAGAGATTGAACATGTAGAAGACTTCAATCCAGTTTTGCAAGAACACAGCTCAAGAGACACAAGATATCATACTAAGCATAGTTGGCATTAAATTAACAATGCCATATGAGAAATACCTTGGCTTGCCTGTAGTGGTGGGAAGATCTCGAGAAAAGTCTTTTAGGAGTATCCTGGACAAAGTAAGAATGAGGCTTAGCAACCTGAAAACACTTTCTCAAATTGGTAAGGAAATTTTCCTTAATGCAATAGTGTAAGCTCTCCCTATTTATAGTATGAGTGTCTTCAAGCTTCCAAGCAACCTTCTCAGGAGAATGAACAAGGTTATGTAGAATTATTGGTGGAGGCAACAAGAAAATTGAAAGAAAATATATTGGGTGGCATGGAACACTATGGGCAAAGCTAAATCACCAGGAGGAATGGGCTTTAGAGACTTGGAGAGTTTCAATCTTGCAATACTTGTTATACGAGGCTAGAGATTAATTCAGAACCCTCAATCTTTAGCTTTTAAGGTATTACAAGCCAAGTACTTTAAGGGACTTCATCCCAAGTGCCTTATATGCTGTAATGTAGAAGAAACAATGCTTCATGCACTTTGGGAGTGTGTAGCAACAAAAGATGCCTAGGGACAATGCTATAGGAAGATTCAAAAGGGTCACTTTTGTAATAGGAACTTTCTAGATATGATAGAAGATATGTGGAATGCTCTTGGATAAGAAGAGATGAAGGAAGTGGTTGTGGTTGTAAGGAATAAGTTCATCTTTAAAGCAAAATTTACCCATCCCAACATTGTGGTGAGGAATGCATAAGATACTTTACAAAATCTACAAGAGTTGCAAAACCAACAGGCCCACAATATAGACCCAGTGAGTAACACAACAGTTAGTTGGGAACCACCTCCTATGAATATCCATAAACTTAACTAAGATTCTGCCGTTGACAAGACTAAGTGCAAGATTGGAATAAGTGTTATTGCTAGAGATTGGGAATGGAAGGTTATAGTTTACTAGCTGAATCATTCGGAGCACTTCAAGCAACTATATTTAGACTAGAGTTAGGTATGAGGAAAGTGATTCTTGAGGGTGATTCCCTTCAAGTCAGTAAAGCTATTAAAAAATTAGAGGATTATTGGACAAGTGCAGATATGTTTGTGAATGAAGCCCAGAAGATATTAAGGAATTATCACAAATGGGAAGTAAATCATGTTAGAAGGGATACAAATGTTATTGTTCATGTTTTGAGAAAATATTCTTTAACTATCTCAAATATGATTGTTACCATGGAGGAGTATCCGTCATGCACTCCAGCTCACTTATAAAGGAATGATAAAAAAAAAAATGATTTTCTTTAATTTTTTTATTTAATATCGCATTAAATAATTAAAAAAATAAAAAATAAAAATAAATTTATAAATAATTTATCAATTTTTAAAAAATGAAATATAAATTATTATTAATTTATCAATTATTCTGAATAAATATATTTCAAAAAATGAACAATATTTTTCATAATTGAAAGGTCTCAAATTGACACGGGCCCACGTTGTCTTCGCAGGCAAGGTTGTCATGCCAAGTAAAGGCATGCCAGAAATTTTTAAAAAAGAGAAATTCTATTTTTCATCTATAATTACGTTATAAATAAACATAAAAAAATTGCATTATTTAATATTATCATATTTTCCCCACGTCAGCCATGCCGAAATATAATTTTTCTTTCCCCAATAATTAATCTGCCCTAGGAATTGAGTACCCTCTCTCTGCAGCCCCCGTTTCCGCTTGTCGTCGCTCCGGCTAGCCCTGCCACCACCGTCCAGTAGGTATGCCGTCGCCTCTATCGCTCTCTCTGTTTTTTTTTTTTTTTGGGCCATCTGTGTAGGTTTGGGTTGTTTGTCGATATCGACTTGGGTTTTTTTTTTGCGATCTATATTTCTTGCTGTAGGTTTGTTGCTGCACAATCGGTTGCCTTGTTGTCTAATTTTTATTTATTTGTCCAAATCTCGATAAAAATATTATCGGTAGCTCGGTTGGACTTTCCTACTTATGAGGATTTTGGGTTTATGTATATGCAAGTGGCAGTGTTATAGTTCAAGTAAGATGAGGAATGAGGTTCTATGGTTGCCGCCAATTCGTTACTTCTGCCCAAATGGTTATACACAAAATAAAAATTAACATAGGGCCAATTTTTTTCCTGATTTTGTTTTTTAATTTGACACCGGGTATCAAGAACAAAGTCTTTGACTAATCCCAAGGTGCACGTGCCCTCGACAAGGAGTTTCCTATAAGTATATCTCGGGTAATTCAAGGAAAGTTTCCGATGATCCCTAGAAATTGACCAAAGAAGATTCAAACCTTAGACTTGTAGAGAGCCAACTCTTTTTCTTCTAATTCATATAATTAACTGGTTGCCTTAGAAAAAAGAAATATAATAAACTGGTTGAATGCAAACCCTTAGGGGTTAACTCAAGTGGTAAAGGCCTTGGACTTGGGTTCAAATCTTCTTGAGTGCAAACAATTTCTAGGGTCCATTGGACTGGGGGATTTTTCCCTTGATTACCTGTGGTACACTTGTGGGAAACTCCTTGCTAAGGGTCTGTACACTCTCGAGATTAGTCGGGACATTGTTCCTAGACACCCAGTGCCAAAAAAAAAAAATTGGTTGAATGCAGGTGACATAAAACAAATGCTAGAACTGTTAATCTTTAACCTTTTTTGTTTTCAAATTCATGGGTGTGGCTGGTTAAAGCAGTTTTGGGAAATGTGGTTTCATTATGTTTTGATGATTTTTCTGGTTTTGGGTCCTGCTGCAACCATCTGGATGGATTGGGAATTTAGTCATCGCATATGAACCGGGGTGGACCAAATGATGGATCGTTATAAAATGGGTTTTGCAATATCACTGACACATTCCAAGATTTGTAGAATAGGACTTCCAGTTTCCCATTCTTAAGATTTCCCTTTTTGTTTTGATTTTTGTCTCAGTTTTGGTGTGATGAGCAAGAACACCGATCAGCACGTTCCTGACTCAGTGCTGGACGAGAATAACGATGAGATCAAGTGGGAGGTGAAGCCCGACCGCATGCTCGTCCAGAAGCAAGATGATGATGTCGGCAATGACAGCTCTGCCACTACTCAAGGGCCAATGATCAAACTTATGGTCTCCTACCCCCATGGTCCTTCCCGTCACGAGGTCCATGTCCCTGCCCAATCTACTTTTGGTAAATCTTCTACTCATAGCTCGGCCTGCTCTATAACTAATGCCGTACATAATTATAATTATTATGACGGCTATTTAATCAATAAAAACTAGGGACTGAGATTGAGAAAATATGTAAAATAGAGAGACAACTCTGAGAGTCAAGTATATTGATAAAACTCATCATCAAGTTCTAAAGCCCACCAGCCAAGCTCAAATGGCTTTGGAAGTTCGAGATCATGAGAATTTTGACCAAGAAGACAAAATCCCAATTATTGCAAAAAATTAAGTATGTAATAAAATAATAATCTTGCCAAAAACCTAGCCCAAATTGGAATCAAAGTCATATTTAAAAATGAAAGTGAAATATTTCCATAAAAGGTTAAAAAGTAACTTGAATTGACGATTTGAATGGGAAAACGGCTGATTTCAGGAACGAAACGTGGACCACCAGGTGTAGGGTGGTGACCACGACTTGTGTGCCCAAAAGAACTTTCTGAGGAACCTTCACCGTTTCTTGCCATATTTGCACTGATCTGCCTTCTCAAGGTAGTCCAGCGCTGATAACATAGAATCTGTCAAATCTGCATCATCAGACCTGGATTCCCTTGTGTTAGTAACCCTCATAAGAATTACAATTGTTCATATTTGGCATGGTTGCAGTTCTGATTTACTCAAGATTCAATCTAATCTTTTTTTTAATATTCAATAAAATAAACTTTTTTTTTTGATAAATATATTCAATAAAATAAACTTAGTATGATCAAAATTGTATATATGATCATTTTGACAATTTTGACAGTAAAGATGAAGATTTATTGTGCTGATTAAAATTATATGATCATACTAAGTTTATTTTATTCAATATTAACAAAAAATAAGAAGAAAGCCTTTGTATTGTGGTTAACAAGTACTGGTAATTTTGAATATTTAATAAAATGTTTCTGATAGCATCATTAATGTTACTCTTGTGAAGTTAAGAAAGGTGAAAATTGCATTTCTAGCTTTAGAAGTGGGAGTTGGAATTCCCATTTTTCATGTGACTTGGAATGTCAATGGAAAATTTAATTCTCTTGAATCTCATCATTTGAACGACCAACTCTTACCAATTCCGGGTAGTATGTTTTGGCGTGACGAGCTCCTTCACGCTCACATGGTCAACATTAGATGGTGTTATTGATCTCTCTCGGTATTGTTTTCATGTTGCAGGAATGTTTGGGTTGGTTTTGTTCATGCAGCAGTGATTGTATGTGACATTCATGCATTCTTTGAAACTTCAACATCTATGTTAGTGATTATTTTCCAATCGAATGGTTTGATGTACTCTTCCACCATTTTTGAGTACATCTTCTGAGAGAGTTTTTGATCGGCAATGAATGTTTTGGTTGTCCTAACTATTGATTGCTGATTTGTATTTTTGCATAGTTGATTTTTATCACATCATTTGTGTTTTTAGCAGAGTAGTTTTCTTTGATATGGTACTTGTGGGTTTGTGTACAACCATTACTTGAACCTTCTAGGCTATTAGTGTGAACAAATCTATATTCTGATCGAAGTTTATATATGTTTTCTTTAAGTGGTTTATTAATGACAGGGGATATAAAGAATGCTCTAGCACAGAAAACTGGTTTGGAGCCTAAAGAGCAAAGGCTTATGTTCAGAGGAAAGGAGAAAGAGGACGAGGAGCACCTGCACATGGCAGGTGTAAAGGATAGGTCAAAGCTTTTGCTTTTGGAGGACACTGCAAGCAAAGTGAGGAAGCTTGAGGAGATGAGAAAAAGCGATCAGATAACAAAAGCATCTGAAGCAGTTGCAGAAGTCAGAGCAGAGGTTGATAAGATCTCAGAAAGGGTAAACTTATCTCCTCGAAAACCGCCTCTCTGTGAAGGATACATCCAATGGAGACTTATATCAATTATCAACGGATCTGCTCATTTGTGTAGGTGGCTGCCTTGGAGGTGGCTGTGGATGGTGGGACCAAAGTTGAAGAGAAGGAATTTTTAGTATCAATAGAGTTGCTCATGAAGCAGTTACTGAAGTTGGATAGCATCGAGGCTGAAGGAGAAGCGAAACTGCAGCGGAAGGCTGAGGTTAGCATTCTAGGCCATCAATCTTGCAATCTGGATGTTTTATCTGTTCTCTGGTTTCAAATTGTTATTTTCCACTCATGGATCCAAAAGTTTTATTGAGATGACATATTGCTCAATTTATTGTGGCAGCATATAACATGATGCGTTATGCACGATTATGCTGGTCACTAAGTTGTTTTTCGTTCCATATCCTATATTATGTTGTGCCATGTGTCTGGATATGTTCTTGATATCTATATTTCGTTCACAACAATGAAGACCAAAGAGAGACCTGCACCAATCTAATGTTTTGGTGTATTCGATGTAATTGTAAATTGGGCTGCCAGGAATTATATAACTTCCAATCTTCTTCCCTCTCTCTATATCTCTCACTTCATGCACTTAAGCTAAACTATATGCATGCCTATTATATGTATGCTGCTTGTAAAGCATATACTTTATTTGCAATTTTACTTTTGCCCTTTTGCATCATAACGGTCTCCCAAGAAACTAGATGAGACATTAGTGGTTATGTCTTCATGTTGTGGTGTGGTTACTGTCCATGTCTTATTTCAACTTTTTAACTATGATAGATCTCTCAATTTTGCACTAGGAGCTTCTTTGGATTATGACATGCTTCTAGTGGGTGGGGTCCTGTATCCAGTGCCCAAGGGTGGGTCCACAGGGCCCTGCCTTGGTGAGGTTCCACGCCATTAAAATAAAACAGCTTACTTGATTATCTTGTTATTTGCTTCCCTCTTGTAGCAGAATTTTTTTTCTTTGAAAGGAGTGAGTTGTGTGCCAAAGAGTCTGTATGTTTGCCCTGGGTTTGCATTATCTTCCACTTTGTCCCCCTTTTTTTTAGCTACCAGTGGTAGACTGAAATATAAAGCTGTTGTGTCTATTGTGTCTATGTTTGATGTTATCATGAAACTCTGTGTGTTCATTAATAAGCTTGCATTGAATTATCTGAAGGCTACTGCATGAGCTGATAACTTCCTTGAACAGGTACGCCGTGTTCAGAACTTTGTGGAGAAACTCGACAACCTGAAGGCTAGAAACTCTAATCCACATAGCAACAGTAGTAATTCTGTCTCAGTAACAACCAAATTGTAGGCTTTTTATAGAGAGAGAGAGAGAGAGAGAGAGAGAGAGAGAAAGAACAAATTGTAGACCTTTGACACTGAGTGTGAAGCCTGAGTGCCCTACCCTTGTCTTCTTCAACAAAAATTACTCCAGATTTGAGGAATTTGCTCTATTACAATCGTCTATTGAATTAGATATTCGACATTAATTTAATAGCATCCAAAATATTCTATTGGAGCTTCATTCAAGATTGACCATTTTGCATTGTGTTATGGAACTCATGCATTTAAACAGAACAATTTCAAAGAACAGTAGGAATTTCTCCTCCTTAGTCCATTTGCAATTTTTTTTTTTTTTTTGTTCGATTTAGCTACTTATCTCCAACATTCTGTTTCTGAGTCAGCTTACTAATGCGATGCCGTACTGCGTGCAAAATTTTGCTATAGCCAATGCTCCAATAAGTGGAATGATAGGTGATATTTTATCGAGTTTGTTTTTTTAATCGGTAAACAAGAATGTATTGAGCTTCTTGGGAGCACTGTTTATTTATTATAAATGTGTTTGTCTTACATGGTTGGTGTGATTTACAATGCTTGTGCAAGGAGTTTTTCCAACATCAGACTGCGTTCTGCGCTTCAAGCTGGATGGCACCATTGTTACCATCTTGTGTATATCGTTGTTCTCTTTGTCCTTGCCCAATAAGAGCATAGGCTTCCTCTCCATGAGCTGCATCGTCCCCAATCTTGAGCTCTTCCTCAGTCATTCGAAGAGGTATTAGAAGTTTAATAACCAAGAGAATGATGGATGTAGCCAGTACATTCCAACCAACTATAAAACATGCTCCAACCAACTGCTTCCAAAATTGAACTCCACGTTTACCACCATAGAAGGAGCCTTTTGATTTGGGGACGGTTAGGAACAAGCTTGAGAGGTCTGGATGAGCGAAGAGTCCCGTAAGAGCACCACCCAAGATTCCGGCAACAGCATGAGTATGCAACACACCAAGGGTGTCATCAACAGCCTGCAGAAACGGCAGCTTCCTGCTCAAAACCATCATGGTGTACCAGGGAATTGTCCCAGAAGCTATGCCCATTACCAAGGCAGCCCATCCCTGAACGAGACCTGTAGATATGGGAAAGTTTGAGATTGGGGAGAAATTGAATGAGGTCTGTGAATATACAAGGAGGCATGCTTCATTAGAATTGTTCTGACCTGCACCAGGAGTGATACAGACCAACCCAGTTATCATTCCCTGGATGGCTCCAATCACAGAGGGCTTCTTGAAGAAGAGAACATCCCAGCATGTCCATACCAAGAGACTAGTGGCCGCACAGATATGAGTGTTGAGGACAGCCATGGATGAATCCACATTAGCTGAAAAAGGATCTCCACCATTGAAACCACTCCAACCCATCCAAAGAATTCCAGCCCCAGCAAGTGCTAGTAAGAGATTGTTAGGCGGGAATTCATCCCGGTCTTCTCTCGATCTTGGACCAACCTACAGAAAAGACCAATTAAACAAGTCAAACATTGGAGATTTCTGAAATCAACATTACCATATGTGGGATATCGGGAAAAATGGGTATACTAACCCAGAAAGCTGCTGTGAATCCTGCTGCACCAGAAGCTAAATGAACAACATAACCACCCGAATAATCCATCACACCCCACTGGAAGAGGAAGCCACCACCCCATACGCTAAAGGCTCCGACGCTGTAGGAGAAAGTAATCCATAGTGGTACAAAGAGCATCCAAGCTTTGATGCTCATCCGACCCAGAACCGACCCGGCAAGCAGTATCACAGTCACGGCTGCAAAGGCAAACTGGAAGAAGACCATGGTAGCTGTGGGGTATAACAGTGTAGCTGCTGGAGTTACATAACTTCCATTTTTGTAACTTGTGGAGGGGAGAACGGCTTGGGGGATCAAGAAGTCCTGGGAAACGGCAAGGCCAGCCTTCCCCCAGAATGGAAGAAGCTTATGACCAAAAGACATTTTGTAAGCCCATAGCACCCAGCAAGGCATGACAGCTGCAAAGGCAAACAGTGCCATGAATGCTGAGTTGAGTGCCCATTTCTTCTTGACAAGACCTGCATAAAGGATGACTAGCCCTGGCATCCCTTGCATGCCCACGAGTGTAGCAGATATCATCTGCCATGCATTGTCGCCCTTGTTCAGCCATTCAGGTGTTCGAGGATCCTGGCGTTGCAGGTATCCAGAAGGAACAACCGAAGCATTTGCCATGTTTGGGTTGAGTTTCAAGCTTGCGGCTGGCTATGACCCCAAAACCATCACAAATGGATAGAAACAACACAGAACGACTAGTTATAATATAGTCAAACGTCATAAGCGCAAGCTTACGCAAACTTTCAAAAACGTGGTTTAGATTCTAGTATTATCGTCGTAGGTATAGCTCTTTTTGTCATGGATCCACTTTTTCATATTTTTTAATTTTTTATATATTTATATATATATATATATTTTTTTTGTTGTGATTAAAAAAATATTTTTTTAATGATGTTGTGATTTTTTTTTTTAAATTGAAAAGTATTAAAAAAATACATATAAAACACACTAAAAAAAAATCCTCACTTTTTTTTTTTTTTTTGAAGGCAAAAATCCTCACTTATGCTAACGGTAGCTACCGCCGGGATCGGTGGACCTAGCAGGCCTTTATTGTAACGTTAAATGCACTGAATCTTATCACCCCACATGGGGGGAAGATTCCACGAGATTCTTGGCAAAAAGTCAAGATCTGAAGTCACGAAATACAAATTATCAGACAAAGCCACATTAATGAAGGTGGGGTCTTCCCATCTAGGCTTTCTACACCATAGTCCAAGCATCAAGAATCCCCAAGCTGCTTGGACCTTTTACCTTCGAGTGTGAACGTGGAAATTTTGCGCACAAAAACACGAGGGTAGTACTGCATGCGAGGCGCCAGCTCCTCTATCCTGCGACAGTTTTGTCCGAACCTACAAAATTGGACCTCTGTGTCCTACTATCAGAAGGCTTTAACGAATGATCCCGACGATGTGACGATCGCGTGATGCCTTTAGTAACTTGTAATATTTTTATATCCACATATATATAATAAAAATAAAAATTAAAAATGAGAATAGAAACAAAAAAGGGCGAGATTGATCTTGGTCCATATATATATGGTTACTGCTAAATATTAATTATATCAACATCAGTTGATATTCGGAACGTAAGATATGCTATATATAATAAATTCGTATATACGGATGAAAACGTACGTACCAGCTTATAAATCATATATATATATATATATTATATGATTCGAAACTAGGATTAATGATTTCGTAATATCATTAATTCCTTACGTACCGTTAAGGTATCGTAAACGTTTTACTTTCTTTTTAAAAACTGGAGTTAATTGAAATAATTTTTTGTAAAAATATAATAATAAAAAAAAAAAACTAATAATACAGGAAGCTTATAAGCCAGCTGTGCTTCTCGTGGCCATTTATAAATGGAGATACCGCCGGGCAGCTAGCGAGCTCAAGGATGAATATTCTGGGAATCAATGGAAAGTATCCAATATCAGATTCTGTATGCACTGAACCAGATGTATCAACTGTTAAATATTTTAATCAATATTAATAACCGAATTTTTTATTGAGTTTTACTACATACAAGTAAAGTTATGAACTAATCTGCATATTAATACTGATTTCTTCATATTCAAAATTTAAATTAGTATTTTTTTAATAAAATCTACTTTTTTATCAATCACATTAGATTGATGCACATATTAGTACACAGTTGTGTTTGCAACTAGATTTTTCCTTTTTGATTTTATATGATTTACAATAATAAACAGTAATAAATAAATACATACATTTTTCATCAGTTCGATGAAGAATTAGATCTGGCTATGAGGAAATGATTACCCTAGCAATTTTATCTCTTAAGTGTCTCACGATGGTGAAAGACACTCTAATGTTGTAGGTGAGAACTCTTTAACCTCTCAGTGCTATTTATAGGTTTCTGACCATCAAGAAATCTCAGATTTTGTATCTGACTATAATTAAAGATATAGAATTTTAATCTTATCTCTTAAGAGTTTTCTTATCTCATTATAACTCATCTATTAACTGATAAGTTTTGAGTTATTTCAAATTCTATTAAAATAGATGTGTGAGATATAGAATTTAAATAGGATTCTTACATCAACTACGTACGTACTTCGAGTAATCAAGGTTATACTCATAGTGACAATTAGCTGGTATGTATATATATATATTTACAATTTAATGATCATATAATTATCATATGAATATTTCTTTTTGGTTTGACGTACAACGTCTGGAAGTCGGGTGAGTACTGTATTTCGGCAGAAAAAGTGGAGAGGTTTCAGCATCCTGATTTGGAAGTTGCAGATGTTCTTGGTCCAATTGGTTGGAATTTTCAACATCTCCAATATGCATGCGCTGGCCGTAGGGACAATATGACTCGAAAACTATATATATAATTTATATGGTCTACATCTTTAATTGGCGATAAACGGGGGGAATATTCCTTTTTGGACATACATCACGATGAGCTAATTAATTCTAGAGATGCTACATTCTCTGGGAAATTCGATCCCTACAAAATTTTCTTGGCGAAAGGTGAGATCACGTTAAGTATATGGGATATTGGAGTAAATGGACCGGTATATATAAAGCATCTTCCTCTCAAATATTCGATCTATCTTAATGATCATGTACAAGTATTATTTTGGGGTTTGCTTATAAATTAATTTTGATTCTCAAAATTAATCAATTACAGCTAGCTGCACATTATTTGATCTGATCTTGCTAGCTTCTGATGATTAAATACAATATTTGTGTCATGTGTTTCTTGCTCGATCCTGATCATCATGATGTGGAGTCTCTGAATGATCATCATGTCCTGTTTTCTGATGAGTTTGCCACTACGTATAGCTTTTATATATATGCAGATTATTCAATCTGCACATATATTAAGATCAGATCGTACTAATAATTAATCAAGCTACGTACGGATAATTCCTTGGCCGAATTGGGAACAAATTATGGCGTTACTACTCGCTAGTGATTACAATATTTCATGATCACTTGGCTGGAATATCCATCTTTAATTAGAGCTCAGAATCAGAGATGATCATGATATATATTAATTCTCCCAATTAATTTTATCGCAATCATTTAAGAAGTTTTGATTTCTTACAATTAATATTAGTAATTATATATATATGTTTTTTTTTAACAACCCTTCGGTTTCGAATTTTTTACATAAATTAAGACCTTTCGATTTCCAGTACTTTCGACAAAAACGTTTTAATTGATTTCGACTTCAATCACGGGTACTAGTAGTCCATTCAAATTTATGGTACTATAGAGAGATAAGGGATGAACGCTAGCCGTGGTTCGGACACATTAATGGTCCATGTATGTCCACGATGCACGAAGTTGAAGAACATATCTCGTATATTACGCGCGCATACATTGAAGGGTTTATACAGACGATAATACAGCGAGAGAGAGAGAGAGAGAGAGAGAGAGAGAGAGAGAGAGAGAGAGAGAGATCACATCTTGCATGCGAGCTAGCTCATGTTGTACAAAACTATTTTCCAAGGCATTTATATATATATATATATATATATATATATAGTATGGTATATTTAATTCTAACACAAGTGTGGGGGAATGATACATAATTAAACCGGTTGGCCTACAAATCGATGGTCACACCTCTGGCACCATTGACATATGGAGATGGTGCAATGTCCTGCGCGTAGGATGATGTATTCCAACCATGCTTTGTAGGGTCATATTTTTCTCCATCTCCCCAAAGAGCATAAGCCTCCTCTCCATGCACAGCGTCGTCTCCAATTGCCAGTTCCTCATCAGGCATCCTTAATGGGATGAACAACCTTATGGCCAGAAGAATTAGGGTCGTGGACACTAAGTTCCAACCGGCCACAAACAGGGCTGCAACCAGTTGCTTGAGGAATTGCTTCCCACCATTTCCACCATAGAATGCACCCCTTGTGTTGCTTTCTGGGAGAATGAGTTCGCAAAGCTTGGGCTCTGCAAAAAGCCCAGTTAGAAGCCCTCCCAATAGCCCAGCCACTGCGTGCGTGTGAAATACGCCTAAAGTGTCATCCACCTTTACATGATAAAGAAATTATCTAGAAGGGTTAATATATTATATAATAATAGAATTAACTTAATCATGCATACCTTTTTGACTTATGGACCATTTGAATTGTTTCTTATAGAAAAATATCAAAGAGAAACGCACTGAATCTTCTTTATGTTCTGCTTTTCGATCTTTCTTTTGATTTAAATTAGGGTAATAGCTACATCGAGACTCGACCATAAAGAAAAAGAAGGCTTATTACCATTGAATTATTGTGTGCAATATACCATTATATGGTGAGTTCATGATCATCACCTACTACGAAATAGAATAGAATATATAGGATAAGATCAGAATGAAGAAAATGTGGTTACCAATTATTTTATGGTTGAAAAAGATTGATGGCCGTATAATTAGACTGCTGACTATCATGACTAGAATTAGAATGTTTGTGTATTGGAGAAAGAAAGAGAAAATATATAGAAAACACCGAAGACAAAAAGTCAAAGTTCAAAAAACCAACACAAGTACTGGAATTTATTTGGATCCAACGGCAGATCTCATATTGAAGATACGAGGCCTTTTCGATTGAATCCTGAACTAAAATAAAATAAAATAAAAATGACCTCCAAATCAAAGGTCGATGTTTAATTTTTTTTTTTTTTTTATTATCTATCTTTTAACATTCTTCATGTACCTTGATTCGTGGGTTAAAAAGAAAAGAAAAGAAAAGAAAAAGTAGAAATACCCAACTAGCTTGTAAGATATATTATAAAGAGTGTTGCTAGAGTCACTGAAAGACTTCTCTTGAATATCAATTGAACCAGTGTATTTTTTTATTTTTTTGTGATTTTTGATTTTTTTTCATTCATTTTTTATATTTTTAAATATATATTTTTTAAAATTCACAACATCATTAAAAAAATTTTACTTAATCACTAAACAACAAATAAATAAATAAATAAATCAATTCATGACACTTTCGGGAGCCAAATCATTTTTCTATTATAAATAGTCATGAATTTTAATAATAAATTAGATTGAATCATGCACATATATTGGAAGGGGTATTTAGTCCCATCTATTAATGGGCTCAAGCATAATAAAAGCCCAGAGGTTGAACAGCAAACCTAAGAATTGGTCTTATAGATATATATTGTAAATAATAAGATAGATAACATCTCAAACTAATCAGGAAGATGATTCATTATTATTATATCTTTATAAATAATATTTAAAAGTAACACATTGACACATTTATTCGTACGCTTATATTGAGATCACTTCTCTAACTTAAAGATCGAAGTTCCACATAGCACCCTATGACATCCTCTTATTTCGTTGCAGGTTATCCATATTATTGGTGGTGTGAAACACGTTCTTAACACACACACATATATAGATACATATAAATATATATCATGTAGATGCAAAATCTACTCAAAACGTGAACATATTAATACTACTATCTAAAATATTTATAATTAGATATCACTACCAGAGAAATAAATATTTATGACCAATTTTTTTTTTTAATGAGAATGACTATTTGTGACGAAACAAATTTATTTTAACCAAAAATAATAATTTTGTTAGCAATAACTTATCGTAAATAAATAGTTTTTTTTTTATAGTGTATGTAAGATGAGAAGCTAGCTAACTAGGAATTATGAGATCAAGTGGTATTTAATTAAGTCGTTGAAAATGATTGATATTTTTATAAATAATGGCATATATAGTTGTCTACCGTAACATTATTGCAATGGTGAGATAAAGGTAATTAGAAAGAAAGATAATAACAGAACGTCAAGATAAGGACAAGAGTGAGACAAGAACATGCATATCTCCAACCAATAAGATATCAAGCTAATATATATATATATATATATCTATATATTACTGCCATTATGAAATTTGATGTAACATCATTATAAAATAACCCCTTGTCCAATCCCAACTACTAACATTGAAATTAAAGACTAGTATCTTTAGAAAAGTCCGCACGTATGTACGGCCTGTAACACGTGCATATATATGTAACTTCTCCTTTAAGCAAATAATTTTTTGAAGGAGAAGCTCATGAACATGGTTTGACCTCAAATTTTTGGGAATGGATTTTCGCGGCCATGTTTCCTTGGTTTTCTTCGCCTAGTGACACCATGTGGACCCTAAAAGTCGAACCAGGCCACATGATATACATAGACTTGTTTCAGCTTTCGACGTTTATCTTTCAAAGCCATCGTATGTACGTGTAATTGAAATCTTAATCATTTCAATATATATTATTTATATATTTACATTTGGGTTTAAGACTTAAATATATATATATATATATTTATACAACCTTTTACCAACCAATTAATGCATAATTTCACAAAATTTTATATAGAGGCAAAGGGTACTGCGCGCTACGTGCTGGTGGGAACAAGCTGCATGCTTGCACTTCTGTCGACTATGATCTAATACGGAACGCACGCGGTGTATCGCGGGATCACAAATGAAGAAAGAAAAATCAAAGATCAAAAGCAACTGTGCATATAAAAGTACCCTACGTACCTTTTGTAGCAAAGTAGACTTTTTGTGAAGGATCATCATCGACACCCATGGAATGCTACCAGAAAGGATCCCCATCACTATGGCCGCCCACGATTGTACCAAACCTACGCGCAACGTCACCGATATTCATTGATCATAAGTAATTAATTAATTAATATATAACTACACAAGAAAAATCCATCAAATTTTTATTTGAAATTGAGGTGACTGCTCGTTTGCATGTCTAACTTATATAGGTTAGACTAGTTGATGGACAGTTTCTTTTCTTTTCACTGAACTTTACCACATTAATTAAATAATGCCACTGAGAAATTAAGTCATATTTGGGGGCGCTATAAATATTATATATTTGACACGTGTGTACCTGCTCCTGGAGTAATGCACACTAGTCCGGTCATCATCCCTTGAACAGCACCTATCACCGACGGCTTCCCGAAGAAGACGACGTCCAGAGACGTCCAGACAAGAAGACTCGTCGCCGCACATATGTTTGTGTTTAACACTGCCATTGAAGCGTCGATGTTTGCCGCGTATGGTGCCCCACCATTGAAACCTGACCATCCCATCCACAGCAACCCCGCACCGGCAAGCATAAGCAAGACGTTGTTGGGAGGAAACCTCTCCCTGTCACTCTTTAGCCTCGGGCCAACCTATATATAGTACCATATAGTCCGGTTCAAAAATTCATATATATACCAAAAAAATTGATGTAAACCAAAAAGAAATTTGGTTGGTTGGTGAAAGGTTTTTTTTTTATTTTTTAAATATAAATTGGTGAAAGGTTAATGAAATAGATATAATACCCAATAAGCGGCAGTGAAACCGGCAATTCCCGAGGAAAGATGGATGACATAGCCGCCGGAGTAATCTATGACACCCCAGTGATACAAAAAGCCACCACCCCAAAGACTAAAGGCTCCGACGGTGTAGGAGAACACAAGCCAAAGAGGGACAAACGCCATCCATGCCTTGATGTTCATACGCCCCAGAACAGACCCAGCAAGTAAAATCATGGTAATGGCGGC
Source organism: Carya illinoinensis (assembly GCF_018687715.1). Lineage (NCBI taxonomy): Eukaryota > Viridiplantae > Streptophyta > Magnoliopsida > Fagales > Juglandaceae > Carya > Carya illinoinensis. The sequence goes on from NC_056760.1 coordinate 42,408,674, forward strand.
GAAAGTGAATTGGAAGTAAACGAGCGTGGCCATTGGATAAAAGGGCTCAACGATCTCCCAGCCGCCACCTTCAGTAGTGTGATTACTCTCGGGGACTTTGGCCTGCTGGACGAGGAACTTTTGGCCAAGAGCGGGTGCGCCCTTTCCCCAGAAGGGGAGGAGTTCGTCACCGAAGGCCATGCGGTAGCAGACGAGGACCCAGCAAATAAGCACAGCGGCGAAGGCGTAGAGAGCCATGAAGGCCGAGTTTACTGCCCATTTCTTCTTGACGATGCTGGCATAGAGGATGACCAGGCCTGGCATGCTCTGGAGGCCTACGAGAGTCGACGCTGTCATTTGCCATGCGTTGTCGCCCTTGTTTAGCCATGGTGGCACGGCTGGGCTGACAGCTCCGTAGGCCGGTGTGGTATTCATATGGCTGATCTAGCCGATCGGGGTAAGCTAGGTACGAGTTCGAAGTTTGGTTCTTCAGCCAATGTAAATCTATATGTGTATATATATATATATACAGAAATTAAGCTTTTTCCTTCCTAGCCGGTCCCCTTGTAGTTGGGTGCGTTGATGTGTGTGTAAAGATATACAGAGAGAGAGAGTTGATTATCGGTCTTTTTTCGGCTGCGTGATGGAATTAAATTCTTAGGAGGCTTCGTGTGAAAATTCAGTCACTTTTTACATATATGGCGGCTATAGCTTTCTCACATCTGACGATGCTACTCCCACAGACGGAGCCCACCGAAAGTTATACCGAATAGATAAGTTTATTTTTATCTCTCTTTTTTTTTTTAAATTATATTTTTTTAATTCATTAAAAAATTTTAAAACATAAATAAAAAATCATAAATTTATTAAAAAATATTTAATTAACAGTAAAAAAAAAGAAAAGAAAAAAAAATTGGTCACCATCGGTGGCATCTGTGGCCTAAGCAATTTCCGATTAAACATAACCAAAAAAGAAAAAAGAAAACAGGGAAGAGAGTGTGAGAGAACATATATATATATATAATGTGTGAAAACACAATGGGATTTCGGACGCGTTGAATATATATATATTCTAATTTGATCCACCCAAAAAAAAAAAAAACATTTGGTACTTTTTTCCGCACCTGTCCAACGTGAAATTGTTGTGACGTTGCATTTGGTCGATGACTCAAGGTACAGAACCGTGTGGGATGGGATCCCACATGCAGGTACAGGCTATTGTTTACCCATGACTGTGGCCGGGGGCTAACTCATGCTTTGACTGACCAACATTTTTGGTCCATTTTTTTTCCCTCCTCTCGCGACAATATTTCCTTTTATTTCAAGAAGCAAGTTCTTATCTCCTTGAGTATTTTTTTTTAATAGCAATCTCCTAATTGAGTATATAATGTTGTTCATAAAGTGACAATTACGGTAGGCCGCGGACTTCATATAAATATCTCTCTTTCACTCAGAATTGAATCTTTTTTCAATAAGAGTACTAATGCTATATATATACTATATATACCTACATCTCATTTTCTCATTTTTGAATGATCACTTTTTAAAGAAAAATTTAAAGGTTAATTGGTTGGTAAGTGGAAGGCCGCCGAGAGTACTGCGGTTATATATATATATATACGTAGAATTTTCTTTCCAATAAGCATGTATATATACTAGTTTGTCCTTCCACGCCTGCCTTCCATTCATAATCTTCAATCGGCATAGATATAATAATTATATCAAAAGCAAGCTAATCAGAATGTTATACATAGAAATTATACATATTAATTATGTATGTAGTTTTGTTTTCCCAAAAATCCCACATTTGGTTTGGAGCTGAGTGGTTATAATAAGATCACTTGAACTTAACATGCACGCGTGCAGTACTCCCGACTCCCTACTCTAAAATTCACACCGTCTGGCCAGCTTTTAATTAAGTTATGCGCGCAGATCGGATCATGACCATACGAGTTGATGAGGAGTCGTTACTGCAACATTTTCATCGGAACATGTCATATTATATCATGATCATCTAGAATGTTATTCAAGTACTACATAATTTGCATGCAATTGTTTGGAAGTCAGGGAGATGGGCCTCGAAACACGGAGAACGCTGGTAGATAATAGATGCTGCTCGAATAAGGATGTTTGCCGTTAAACCCCATATTAGGAAAACACCTTTCTCACATTGGAAATCAAATAGATGAAGAATGTACTTCCTACCCATCCACTCCCTTGCTTCACATCTATGATTATCTCCCTACAAAACATAAGAAAATAAAGCATATATATTATGAATACCAATTGAAATTTAGTGTTGGCCGGTGCAGTGAACTAGCTAGTACCTATCAGTGTTGGGTAATATTAATATATAGACCATTTTTCTAAAAATGTTAGCACGTATGAGAAATATGGATCTTGCTTAATTAGAGTTTTTGGGGTGGGGATCGATATATATGCAGCCTTGCTGCAGCTAATTGCAGGGACTTAACTCTTTAGTTCTTGCAACAAGGGGAGACGTACGTTAATCTCACGATATATATATATATATATATATAGGTTGTTGTCATGAGCCCAATGAAAGAAATTTCTTTGATGTGCTAAGCCGTACGTTCACGTGGAGAATCTACATATATGGGTTTGGGGTATGCACTAATTTTATCAAATGGATCAGGTTTGTCGGATGTCTGCATGCACTTTCCTGTTAACCCAAGCATTATATTATCATGATCATACAGATTCTAATGCCATGGCCCATACACGATTATTATCTACTTATTGAGAGACTTTCAAATTAAAAGCAAGTCTAATTCATTTCTGCCTTCTTTGATGAGCAAAGTTTTGTGACGACGCAGGTGATATACAAAGTGCCAATTTATATACCATCCTTTTTAGATGTTTAGAAATTACTTGCTATTTTTTTTTTTTTTTTTATATTTATCTGATATCATTTAATGTTATCAAAAAATGCCTGTGCAAGTTGTCTAGCCAGCCGGGAAGCTTACCAAACAACCGTTTGATTTATCAGACACTAGTTATTTTCATGCTTTTGTTCTAATTATTCACTCGAGTTGTTAGGATCTTGTTTTAAACATTTTAAAAGCATGGTTGAAAGTGCATTAAATTCTAATATAAAATGCTTGAAAACATGATATGGTGGTGTCAAATGAAATGATGATAACTCAAAAACTGATGGATATTATTTATCTTTTCAATAAGAATGGTTGGTATGGGGCTTGAGTTTCGTGGGAGCATATATGGAACACAAATTACATGACAACACACCCTGCAGTCTCTTTCCTTGGTCCCTTTCTTACCTGATCTGTATATAATTAATTTCACAGAGTTAGGAGCAGTATTTCTATTCAAATCATGTTTTCAGCCGTTTTCTTTTGTGAATAGGCCGTGAAGAAGTCCTCTAACCCCCGCTTTATACAAAAAACGGAAAGAGAGTCGGCCGCACAAAAATTTCTCCTTTTTCATTGTATTTCAAGGCCAAAGAACCAAGGGTAAGGGGGCTGCAGGTCACTATCATGCATATATGTGCTGCAAAAATGTGAGAAATGGATGTACTTAAGCGTTTGGTAGAGTTTTTACCTGATGATCATTTCCCGACCGATTATCCTTTAGTGTTTATCTATTTGATAACAAGAGTTCATAAATAAACCCAAAAACCAATCTAAAAGTAATTAGAGCTCAAGATTAATTGGGTTAGGAAGTAAAAACCTTGAGAAACATCTCCAACGGCACATCGAAAATAGCATCAACTTCATCGGTATTGAGTGAAGGCCTGAAATCTCCTTTCCTAGCAAGTAGGCCTACCACAGGGACAACCTTGAGTAGGTGCTGCATGCATGATCATCAAGTGACATAACAAAACATGATACTCAGCTAATTTAAAACAAGATATCAAATGGAAAATCATCAAATATGATATGAACCAGAACCACATGCGGCACCTGAGAAATAAAAGGCTCTAAAGTGGCAGCAACTCGAACCAGATTAGGTTCCAATCCTATCTCTTCCATGGCTTCTCTCAATGCAGTAGCCGAGTCATCTGCATCACCTTTCTCAAATTTCCCACCAGGCAAAGCTACATCCCCTGTTTGTCACATGGAAACATACATCTCAATTCATGCACTCGTTTAATTATTGCAATACTTTTTCTGTGCCAACATGCAATAAGGTCCACACACACACACACACACACATATATATATATATGTGGTGTATACATATTTACCTGGGTAAGAGGACAGTTTCATGGATCTCTTGGTGAGAATCACTCGTAATTCACCTTCTTCGCCTTCAAAGAGACAAATCAGAACCGCCGCTCTTCTCTCCGTCCAATTGACACAAGGAGACCGACCATTTTTGACAGCCACAGTCTTGACAACTGATCCAAAATCCGAGCTAATTCTACAATATTGATCCTTCTCTACTTCTTCATTTTTTAGTCTTGGTAACTGAAACTGCTTTGCAAGTCTTTGGAATAGTTGGCTTCCAGAAATCTCTTCCCCAAGCTGGTACGGCTGAGATGCGAGATAAGCCATCTACTGGAGTACGTTTCTGGCAAGCCATGCACATTTCAATATAACACATATAAAGAAAAATTGTAAAGCTAGGGGGACAAATATTATGGGATACAAAAAAAGGTGCAATTGTGCATTATTCGATCTGTTCGATATTGTGGTGCATGCGAATCATGAGTAATTTTTTTCTCCCCTAATTATTAATGTATCCCTAATATTATTTTATTTTAATGTAACCCAAATATAAACCATGCTATCTAGGGATTATGTATGTAATAATGTGGAGGACCATATATTTTTATATAATAATAACTTGGGGTTGATAGTGTTGGGTGATCTTAGACCTCTCTCAACCTCAAAAGCTAGCTCCAAAATAAGTGTTTCTTTCACACTTATAAACTAACCACCAACCCATTCTACAACCGATGTGGGACAATTTCAATAATCTCCCCTTCACACATCGGGCCCTAGGTTGGGGCAGCGACAAACTGTTTCTCCCACAAACTGTTGGGGCTAAGACTGTTGGTTAAAATGGGTTCTGATACCATTGTTGGGTGGTTTTGGGTCTCTCTCAATCTCAAAAGCTAGTTCAAAATGTGAGATTTTTCCTCACATTTATAAACTAACCACCAGCTCATTCCACAACCGATGTGGGCAACCCCAACAGATAGTACATGAGTTGTGAAAAGATTCAACCAAAATTAAAATTCGATCGATGTAGTGCTATTAAGTAGTTCCTAATTTTTGTACATATGATATACTAGAATTAATTGATCTCTTTCCACTAGTAGCGAGCTGGCCTTTTCCTCCTTCCCCTTCAAAACATATTGTGGCAGATTGTACGTTCACCATATATATATAGCTCGAAATCCTTTGCCTCCCACCCCATCAATAAATTAAGCATTTTCACAAGAACCTAAGTATATCTTGAAAATGGAATTTCAAGGGCACAAAGATGACAAAGAAATTTCACCGGTCGACTAATATATGTATTGTGCAAGTTTGGTCGAAGTATATATGCCATCGCATAAGGAACTTCCCAGATGCCCCAACTTTTCTTATCCCTATGCTAGTGATGATGAAAAGTAATTCGATGCCACGCATGCATGCACTTTGCAAATCAAAACCCTTGATCCCCTCAATTATAAATTTGTAAGGTAAAGTGGCGAAGACGCGTGTACCTTAACAAATCATAGAATTTATATAAATCTTAATTCCTCCCTCCTTTAAAGAAAACTAAAAATAGAACTAGCTCACATAATACACAAGAATTTTAATAGAATCATGTTTTTCTCTAAAAGAAAATATAAACATATTTAGGGTTTTGCTAAGACTTCTTTTATAAGTACCAATTAATTAAGTCTACATATATATATATATATATATATATAATCTACAATTCTTTTCAAAATACAAACTTTGGCCCCAAAGAAAATTATGACAAAAATTCTTTAATCCATATATATATATATATGACTTTCCTATATACATATTTCTTTTTAGGTGTCGTTTGAATAGTGAGTTGAAATGAGATAAGTTGATATAAAAGTTGAAAGTTAAATAAAATATTGTTAGAATATTACTTTTTAATATTATTAATGTTTTGAAATTTGAAAAAGTTGAATTGTTTATTGTATTTTGTGTGAAAATTTTAAAAAATTATAATGATGAGATGAAATGAAATGAAATAAGATAAAATAATTTTATTATCCAAACGGAGTCTTAGTCTCTTTTTCAATTATTCTCTCACTGTTCTCTTCTAGAAGTGAGAACAGCTTCTCTTTTTATCCGCAACTTAATATTATACCATTTTGAAGGTAAACAGTGATCTCTATATGGAAGATGGAATCCATTCATGTGTAAATACATGATGATAATACTCAAGTTTTTGTGAATATAAGTATGTTGACAATATTTTTTGTATCATGAATTATTTTATATTATTATAAATATAAAAAGAATATGAGTGTTTTAAATCAATCGGTATCGGCCCTCCCAAAGAATGCACGATCCCCCCCCTTTTTTTTTGTGTTAAATAAAGTTCACGAGCTTTTAAATTTAACTTATAATCGAAGAAAGGGATCGAATAGGTTCTTTTCCAGTTGGTTGCTCCAAAAAAGAAAGACTTTTGCTTGGGCTGCTGGTTAAAATCTCTTTCTCAAATGCACGGGTTTGGACCAGTATAACAAGGTTCATGCAGAACACATGTTTGTAAAAAGGCCTCAAGGTACGCCGTGTATTGAATTCAATGATTTTCGAATACCATGACCTCTGTACAGTAATGAATATTTATAGCCATATTACATAACAGAATACAATGCCTTGGCCACTCATCTTATGACACCTGGTAGCCTAGTCACCTTTTCATAACAAGAAGATTATGTGGAATTATTCTCCAAGTTTATTGAATGTGCTTCTGATTTGCTGAGTGTTGATGCTATTGCCTTGATACAGTAATTGGGCCACAAAACACTTTCTCAACATTCTCAAGAGTCCAAGATGGTATCCGATCAAAATGAAATTAAGCAGTTATTATATATATAATATTGGAAAATGATGATACTTATAACGAAGGTACACCCTATTAATTTGATAATCATAATATTAATGATCCCCTGATATGAATTAATATTTAATGGACCATTAATATGCAATAATTCATAAAGTTCTTAAAAGTCCTAAGCATGCAGTACTGCTAGGGCTATTCATACGGGCCGGAACCTAAATAACCGGGTGTCTGGTTATGGTTTTCGGCCTGGATTTGACTCGGGCTGAAACCAGCATTATTAAAACCGGCCCAATCCGGGCCGGTTGCGGGTATCACACACTGGTACCGGATTTTAACCCTGGTACTCGGTTTTTATAAAAAAAAAAAAAAATTGTTTCTTATTTCGTATATATATATATATATATATCTCTCTCCCTCATGTTCGAGCCCAACGAAGGTAACCCTAGGCATTCGCCTTCAAGTTTTGCCGTCGTCTATCTCTCTCTCGCAGCTGCCGTCGGACTACTGATCTGTCCGAGCCCAACAAAGGTAACCCTAGGCATTCGCCTTCAATTTTTGCCGCCGTCTATCTCTCTCTAGTAGCCACCGCCAGACTTTAGATCAGTAGTCTCTCTTCTCTCTTTCTCTAGATCGATCCACTCAACAAAGAAGGCATATCTACTATTTTTTGTTAAACATGGGTATTTTTTTGTTTTCAAGTTTTTTAGTCTTTACATATACTTTGGGCCATTGGGAGGAATCCAGAGTTCTTCCTATTCGATTTTTCGATTTGGTTTCATACTTTGGGCTTGCCGTTTCTCTTGCTCGATATGTTCAATTTTTTTTTTTTTTTTTTATGGGTTTTTTAGGGTCAATCTGTGCTACATCTATGTTCAAGCTCAGATCTGTAGTAGTTTTTTTAGGGTTTTTTTTTTTTTTTTCCTTTGAGTACTTTGTTGATTTGGGTCTATTTTGTTTTCATTTCTTTGTGTTTAATGCCCAAATCTCAATCCTTCATTTTTTGTTTTGATCGTTGGTAACCCTAGGCATTCGCCTTCAATTTTTGCCGCCGTCTATCTCTCTCTCGCCGCCGCTGCCAGACTTTAGATCGGTAGTCTCTCTTCTCTCTCTCTCTCTCTCTCTCTCTCTCTCTCTCTCTCTCTCTCTCTCTCTCTCTCTCTCTCTCGATTGACCTAACAAAGAAGGTAGATATGCTATTTTTTGTTAAACATGGGTATTTTTTTGTTTTCAAGTTTTTTAGTCTTTACGTATGCTTTGGGCGATTGGGAGAAATCCAGAGTTCTTCCTATTCAATTTTTCAATTTGGTTTCATACTTTGGGCTTGCCGTTTCTCTTGCTCGATATGTTCAAGTTTTGTTTTATGGGTTTTTTAGGGTCAATCTGTGCTACATCTCTGTTCAAGTTCAGATCTGCAGTAGCTTTTTTAGAGTTTTTTTTTTTCCTTTGAGTACTTTGTTGATTTGGGTCTGTTTTGTTTTCATTTCTTTGTGTTTAATGCCCAGATCTCAATCCTTCATTTTTTGTTTTGATCGTTGGAGTCTACTGGGCTTTCATTTATGAGTGTATTGTTATTAGTGCATATTTTTTAAAGAAAATTTCTATTATTTACATTACCCTTATGTTTTTGTTTATCTGTTTGGTTGCTGGGAAACTGAGGGGAAATAAAATTTTTAAATATTGTAAATGATTGTGTATAGTCATTGTATATTAATAAGCTGCTTGGAGTTCTCTTGCAAAAGAGCCACTAGGTTTTGAGTGGTGAATTGCACATTGTAAATATGTGATGATGACTGTAAGTACTCCAACAGTATTGGGAATCATGTAAAAATTATAAATATTGTTTGTAAATGGATAATGTAAAAATTGTAACTACTCTTTTATCAATGGATAAGAGATTGTGATTAGGAACTTGTAGAAACTGACTTTACTTGATTTGAGCTACAACAGCCTCTCTGATTCAATTCCACCTGAAATTGGTTACGTAAAAATTTTGACAATCAGTTTGCCTTACATATATAGCCACAGGCAAGTATTCTGGATATTCAATCTTCTCTTATTTACATATGCAGTGCTTGCCTTACATATAATCCATAAATCATTGTCCTTCAGTAGAATTTTATGTTTAACCACTAATCGGCTGAGATATGTATACCATCATGCACATGTATGAAGATATTATCTAAATTTATTTCAATCTTCTTCAACTTTGATTCATCCATTTTCTTAGACAATCCTTTTTTTAGATCTTAGAGGTCAATATTTCCCATTCCCATGGCATGTGATATCTTAAGTAGCCCAAAAAACTCATTTTTGTACAGAATTAAGCTATTTGTACGTTGTTTGAAAAGAAAAAATGATATCCATAGACCCTTCCCAGCAGTATTAGATGTTTATGTGCTATTAAATGAAATTGTAATTTCATTTCTAATAAGGTTTCAGTCCCGTTGCAGAATATGGATACACCATGAACATAACAGAGAAGACCGATGTCTGCAACTATGGTGTGGTGCTGCTGAAAAAGCCTAGGTTAGTGGCACTATCAATTTTGGATGGTGGTATTGAGCTTGTACAGCTCTGAAAACAAAAATGAGGTTCATTTCACACATCTTGTTCTTTTAAAATCTCCATTATCATGGTCTGTAATGTTCAATCTGATACTTTCTGGATGTAGAAATAAAATATGTTTTTCTTTTCAAGATTTAGACAAAATCTTAGCTCTACCTTATTGACCATCAATTTTACTATACAATGTATAATACTAGGCAACTGCCTCACATTTATTAGGCCGTGTGCTGTAGGATATAAATGCAGATACAGAAACAGGCCATGGCTCCCCTTCCCCTCCCCCACATGCATTCTTTGCCCTCTTGTCCAAATGGTAGATTTGTCTCCCACATCTTAGTTCACTCACCTGGACCATGCCATTACTGAATGGGATCAAGGTTTCTTAGCCTGCTGGTTCTGTTTTTTCTGTTCAAGAGTAAGTTTGCTATTTACTTTCCTTTTTACCCAGTGAAACTGATAGTTTTATTGAGCTTTTCTAAGTATTTAAAACTTTTATTTTTTGCAGGCTCTCTTTCGATCAGATCACTTGAAGTAGCTAACTGGTGTGATTAAATCATTGATAGAAGACCATGCTAATGATTTTATAATTCATATCTTATAATTTTGTATTTTGTAATACAATATGTAAATAACAAAATAATGTAATATGTATTTGGTTTGCATGCATTTTATTTTTTTATTTTTATATATTTTTATTATTTTGGAAAATGTTAGTATATGGTTTTTAATGATTTAGAAAAGCTTTTCACATAATATAGGCTTTTATTAAAAAAAATATGATTCAATACATTTTCTTAATTTTAAAAATAAATATAGGAGAATTATGCTTTGCAAGATTTTTGTATAAATATGGGTTTTTATTAATATTAGACGTGATGTTCGAAGAAAAAAAGATAAAACAATAGGCATTTATTTTTATTTAAATTAGAAAAAGGCCCCGAAACGGATTTTTCTTTTTAATAAAAAAAAATCCAGGTACAACCCGGTACTCGGATTTCTGGGTTTTTGAAACCCAGATTTACCCGGGTTCAGCCCAAATCCAAAACCGGGTATATCCAGGACGAAATTCGGCCCAGATTTGAAACCCAGGTTCCGGGCCAGGTATACCCGGATTGCCGATCCAAAACCCGGATGAACAGTCCTAAGTACTACATGAGCACAATTATTTGTTTTTTTGAAAGTGAAACATTGTTTCATTCATTCAATAAACGGACAATTATAATTTCTGACCTGAAAATACAAGTCAAATTCTAACATTTTCTCACTCTCCAACCTACAAATTTCTTTACGGTTGACAGGATTTTATCCAATACCTCTAGACTAACCGTCTGAGAGATAAGCTTCCAGACTAACCGTCTGAGAGACACAACTCTATCTTAAACTACCATCTAAGATAGACCATATAACTCTTCCTTCCAAAGAATAGAGTACAAACTCTACAGACCCTTCTTAGAGACATAATTTCTTAATACTACCTAAAATTAATTAAATAAACGAAAATACATCAAATAATCACTCCAAAAAACACAATACTGTTGTAAAATAACATTGTTGTAAAATAAATTGTATGACTACCTTGAGCTAGCCGTCAAATGCATAGTGCATAGTGCTAGCATAGTACTAGCATAGTGAGTTGGCCGACATATGCATAGTGCATAGTGCTAGCATAGTACTAGCATAGTGAGTTAGCCGATATATGCATAGTGCATAGTATTAGCATAGTGCTAGCATAGTGAGCAAGCATAGTCCCCTTTGTACGCCTATATATATTGTTGAATTCTTTAAGAAATTCATAAGTTTTATAACTTCTCTGAGCTCTATCTCTCTCTCTCTCTCTCTCTCTCTCTCTCTCTCTCTCCTTTCGATAGTTTTATAACACGTTATCAGCACGAAAGTTCTGACGATCTTGAAACTAATAGTCCTCTACTTCAAGTAAGTTTTTCAATATATTTTTGTAGTTTTCAAAATAAATATGAAATGTTAAACATACTTATGTTCCTGATTTATATATGTAGAAAATGTCAAATCTTACAAAATTGAAATTCGTTGCTCTTGACATTTCTGGGAAAAATTATTTATCTTGGATCCTTGATACTGAGATCCATTTGGATGCAATGAACCTGGGAGATACAATTAAAGAAGGAAATCAAGGGTCCCTGCAGGACCGTGCTAAGGCAATGATTTTCCTTCGGCACCATCTTCATGAAGAATTAAAAACTGAGTATCTAACGGTGAAAGATCCACTTATTTTGTGGAATGATTTAAGGGAGAGATATGAACACCAGAAAACTGTAATCCTCCCAAAAGCTCGTCATGATTGGATGCACCTGAGGTTGCAAGACTTCAAGAGTGTTAGTGAGTATAACTCTGCACTCTTTAAAATTAGCTAGCTATTGAAATTATGTGGTGAAAAAGTCACTGATGATGACTTGTTAGAGAAGACATATACTACTTTTCATGCCTCGAATGTGCTCCTGCAGCAGCAGTATCGAGAGCGAAAGTTCAAGAAATATTCTGAATTTATATATTGTCTTCTATTAGCTGAGCAAAATAATGAGCTTTTATTAAGAAATTACCAGTCACGTCCTACTGGTTCTATATCATTCCCTGAAGTGAATGGTACTAGATTTACATCATTCCCAGAAGCGAATGGTGCATCTTTTCAAAGAAAAAGAGGGCGTGGACGTGGTAAGAAAAACTATAGAAGTGGAGGTCCTAGAAGTGACCACACTAAAAGGGATAATAATAGATATACACCGTACCACCAGAAGTGGTTCAACTCAGAGAAGGGCAAAAGTCCTCAAAACAAATTTTTAAAGAAAGATGAAGATGGATGCCATAGATGTGGTATGACTGGACATTGGTCTCGTACCTGTCGTACAGCTAAGCACTTGGTTGACTTATACCAATCTTCTATAAAAGAAAAAATAAAGAAATTTGAAACAAATTTTGCTGAACCATCATATGCTTTAAATTCTATAGATGGAGAAGATATTACAAGTCTTGATGTTTCTGATTTCTTTGAAAATTCTAGTGGTAGAATTGATCATGGAAGTGTTCCTTTTTAATTAATGTATTTCCTTTATATTATTGTAAAATATTTTTATTCTGTAATGTTTTGTAGTAATGAAAGTTTTATATATTTTGTAGAATCATGAGTCTTATTGACGAACTTTCTATCTCTAAGATGAATAATAGAAATGTATGTCTGGCTGACAGTGTTACAACTCACACAATTGAATTAAGGATAAAAAATATTTTCAAAATCTAACATTGTGTAAAGCCTATGTTCATACCATTTCTGGTTCATCGAATCTAATTGAAGGCTCCGGAAGAGCTTATATTGTGTTGCCTAATGGCACCAAATTTTGTATTGATGATGCTCTATTTTCTTCACAATCCAGAAGAAATTTATTGAGTTTTAAAGATATACGTCGTAATGGTTGTCATATTGAAACCATTAACGAAGACAAGAAAGAGCATCTTCTCATTACTAAAATAATTTCGAGTCAGAAGCTCGTATTAGAAAAACTGCATGCCCTCTCATCTGGATTGTATTATACAAAAATGAGAACAATTGAATAACATGTTGTAATGCACCAGAAGTGCATTGATCCCAAAATATTTATGACTTGGCATGATCGCCTTGGACATCCGGGATCAATAATGATGAGACGAATAATTGATAATTCGTATGGGCATCCCCTAAAGAATCAGAAGATTATCTTACTCAATGAATATCCATGCTCTGCATGTTCTTAAGGTAAATTGATTATCAAACCATCTATCTCAAAGGTTGTTTTTGAATCTCCATCTTTTTTACAAAGGATTCATGGAGATATATGTGGGCCTATTCAACCATCAAGTGGACCGTTCAGATATTTTATGGTTTTAATTGATGCATCAAGTCGATGGTCACATGTTTGTCTACTTTCCACTAGAAATGTTGCATTTGCTAAACTTCTTGCACAAATAATTAAGTTACGAGCACAATTCCCTGACTATCCAATTAAAACTATTCGATTGGATAATGCAGGAGAATTTACATCTCAAGATTTTGATAATTATTGCATGTCAATAGGAATAGATGTTGAACATCCAGTTGCCCACACACACTCAAAATGGTTTAGCTGAATCATTGATTAAAAGGCTTCAGCTAATCGCTAGACCTTTACTCATGAAATCAAATCTTCCTATTTCTGCTTGGGGACATGCTATAATTCATGCAGCATCATTAATTCGAGTTAGACCATCAGCATATCACAAATATTCACCATTACAGCTTGCATTTGGTCAGCAACCAAATATTTCTCATCTTCGTATTTTTGGATGTACTGTATATGTTCCAATTGCACCTCCACAACGTACAAAGATGGGCCCTCAACGTAGACTTGTGATATATGTTGGGTTTGATTCTCCATCTATTATCAGATACCTTGAGCCTCTTACAGGGAATATGTTTAAGGCACGTTTTGAGGATTATCATTTTGACGAATCCATTTTTCCAACATTGGGTAATGAGAAGTCGGTGCCTGAAGCATGACAGGAAATTACTTGGAAAAATAAAGCTCTTTCCCAATTTGATCCTCGTACAAAAGAATGTAATCTAGAGGTTCAAAAGATTATTCATTTGCAAAGTGTTGCAAACCAATTACCGGATGTATTTACTGACACTAAAGGTGTGGTAAAATCATATATTCCTGCTGTTAATGTTCCAACAAGGATTGCAGTCCCTGAAGGACAAGTTGCCAAAATAGCAATAGGCGAATCTAAGATACACCTGAAGCGTGGACGACCTTTTGGTGCTAAGGACAAAATTATTCGGAAGAGGAAAATACAAAATGAATTTAGTACTCCTGAAAAGTCCATACCAACACAGGCCATAAGAGTAATTGATGCTCCTGAAGAGAGTAAATCTCCTGAGAAAGAACCTCCTGAAGAGGTATTTCATGAAATGTCTTCCCTTGAAGAGAGACAGGTACCTGAAAATAACGAGATCTTGATACATTTCATGAGTACAGGAGAAATTTTGAATAGAAATAAAACTGTTGTCGACAACATATTTTCATATAAAATGGCTCTTGACATTACCAGAAGTAATGAAGAAATTGAGCCAAAAACTGTCAAAGAATGTCGACGTAGAAATGACTGGCCAAAATGGAAATCAGCTATTGAAGCTGAATTAAACTCGCTAGCAAAGCGAGAGGTCTTTGGACCAATTATACAAACACCAAAGGGTGTAATGCCCGTTGGATATAAATGAGTATTTATACGTAAACGTAATGAAAGCAATGAAATTGTGCGATATAAAGCACGACTTGTTGCACAAGGTTTCCTTAAGAAACCGGGGATTGATTATGAGGAAACATACTCTCCTGTTATGGATGCAATCACATTCAGATATTTGATCAGTTTGGCAGTTATAAAAAGATTGAATATGAAATTGATGGATGTGGTCACTGTATATTTATATGGATCATTAGATCATGACATATATATGAAAATCCCTGAAGGATATAAAATGCCTGAGCTTCTAATCTGAATACATCCAGAAGTATGTATTCTATTAAGCTTCAAAGATCTTTATATGGGTTAAAACAATCCGAACGCATGTGGTATAAACGCCTTAGCGAATATCTATTGAAAGAAGGATTTGAGAATAATCCAATATGCCCATGTGTTTTTATTAAGAAATCAGACTCCGGATTTGTTATTATTGCGGTTTATGTTGATGATCTAAATCTTGTTGGAACTCCTGAAGAGATTAGAAGAACCGCTACATATTTAAAGAATGAATTTGAAATGAAAGATCTTGGCAAAACGAAATTTTATCTCGGCCTGCAGCTCGAGCATTTGCCAAATGGAATTCTCATTCATTAGTCAAATTATACAGAGAAAGTCTTGAAACACTTTTACATAGACAAAGCTCATCCCCTGAGTACTCCAATGGTTGTTCGATCACTTAATGTGCAGAAGGATCCATTTCGTCCTTGTGAAGATAATGAAGAAATTCTTGGTCCTGAAATACCTTATCTCAGTGCAATTGGAGCCCTAATGTATCTTGCAAATTACACTCGGCCTGATATTGCATTTTCAGTTAATTTACTTGCAAGATATAGTTCTGCACCAACTCGAAGACATTGGAATGACATTAAACATATCCTTCGATACTTTCGAGGTACGGTTGATATGGGATTATTTTATCAACATGGTTCAAGTCCACAATTAGTTGGATATGCAGATGCAGGTTATTTTTCAGATCCACACAGAGGTAGATCTCAAACTGGATATGTATTTACTTATGGAAATTCTGCTATATCATGAAGATCTGTCAAACAAACACTATCTGCTACCTCTTCAAATCACTCAGAGATCATTGCAATTCATGAAGCAAGTCGATAATGTATTTAGCTAAGATCAATGATCCAACATATTCAAGAAAAGTGTGGTCTTCCAGTGATTAATGATAGCCCAACAACTTTATACGAAGATAATGCTGCTTGTATTACTCAAATTAGAGGAGGATATATCAAAGGTGATAGAACCAAACATATTTCACCTAAATTCTTTTATACTCATGAACTTCAAGAGAAATGTGAAATTAAAATCAAGCAGATACGATCAAGTGATAATCTAGCAGATTTATTCACAAAAGCATTACCAACTGCAACATTTAAGAAGATTGTGCAGAACATTGGAATGCGGAGACTTGAAAACCTTTTATCATGCACTTTTCAGGGGAAGTAATGTCTTGAAGACTTATACTAATTGTACTCTTTTTCCTTCGCTAAGGTTTTATCTCACTGGGTTTTCCTTTGCAAGGTTTTAATGAGACAATCTTAAAGCATTTTACGGTACACATGAATATTGTACTCTTTTTCCTTCGCCATTGGTTTTTCCCACAGGGTTTTTCCTTGGCAAGGTTTTAACGAGGCATATTCATTATATGTGGTCATCCAAAGGGGGAGTGTTGTAAAATAACATTGTTGTAAAATAAATTGTATGATCACCTTGAGCTAGCCGTCAAATGCATAGTGTATGGTGCTAGCATAGTTCTAGCATAGTGAGTTAGCCGACATATACATAGTACTAGCATTGTGAGTTAGCCGATATATGTATAGTGCATAGTGTTAACATAGTGCTAGCATAGTGAGTAAGCATAGTCTCCTTTGTATGCCTATATATATCGTTGAATTCTTTAAAAAATTCATAAGTTTCATAACTTCTCTGAGCTCTATCTCTCTCATTTTTATATTTTATAACAAATACATAAAAAAAAATTAAGGACGACTGAGCCCAGCTCGAACAAAAAAAGGACTAGCCTTTTGGCAAGCGTGAGCACAATTATTAATTGTACTGCTATTCCATCAGTGCATGTCATCATGCATATAGAAGGTAGCTTCTGCGCGCCCATCATGAGGTACTCCCAAGAAAATGAAATATCCAGTTGTGGGCCTCTGATTCCTCTGTCCTACCTACCATTACCAGCAGCATGAAAGCCACTAAATTTACGTGAAGTTACGTTATAATGATATGAAAATAGCCAAAAAAACCTAAAGAGAGAGCATGAGGTTTCTGTATCTTCCTTGGTTTTATTACCCAATATCCTAAGCTTTTTTCCGATATTTGTAATTTCGGCCGATATATGTGAACAACGTTAATAAAGTCCTTGAGATGACGATATAAGACCGGGCATGCAGGACACGTAAAAGTAATTTGGCTGTGCTTTATAATGCATGGGGCCCGATGGCCTCACATTTCATGGTCTTTATCCCATCAGACAACCTAATCCCAGTCGCGCGCATGCATCGACAGATCATGATATGAGTACTACTGCATGCATGTCGCGGTTTGCTTTATCCCCCGGAATCATTTCGAGGAAACCGGCTGGAATTTTATTACAAATCGCATACATCAAATTAAAATAATGTGAAATCGTCGTTTATTCATTTTATATATATATATGAAAGCGGCCTGCGTGCATTTTTTGGTACCATCATGTCGACTGATCATATTGTGTCGTTATTGATATGTCGACTGATCATATTGTGTCGTTGGTACGTCCACTGCCGCGTAAACCATGTTCACACTGATCAAATGTATATATGTACATGATCTTGATCATAGGTTGATCAGGAATATTATTAATGTTATAAATATTAGGGAAAATATATATAAACCCCACTTCAAACTATATATATATCACATCCCAATTTGCAATCACTACTCAAATTATCAATTAATTTGACAATTATCCCCCAAAGATAAATTAGCGCGCAATTCGTATTAATTAGGAGGGCCGAGGTATATAAAATATATAAATACGTATTATGTAGAAAAAATAATAATTATCACAAAATTTTAAAGTAATTATATAAAAGTATATGCTGTCGAGTATAAGTTTGAATGACGTTATCAAGTATACGTACAAGCTGTTTGTCTAGTGCGGGTTTCAATAATTTTCTTCTGATCATCAATGTAAACTAATATCGTTGAGATAATAATTTAAAAAATATCGTTTAAAAATTATCGTTAAACATGAAATAGTCCAATCAATCAATTAATCAAATAAAAACATTTGACTTTGCAAGAAATTGTGACAGATCTTATAGATCTGATTGATAAGACATATTGCACTTTCATGTAATGTTGCAACTGATCAATTAATGTAATTAATCTTTTTTCAGGCTCTTCAATAAAATCTTCCGTATACAACTCATGCATGCCAAATAAAGTAATCTATCACTTGCAAAAAGAGAAAACTCAAAACTCAAAACGTGCAATAAAAAAGAAAATTAATTAAAAGTTGATAAAATAATAATAATTTTAAAATTATTTTTAAAAAAAAAAACAAATCCTAATCATGGAAAACTAAAATTTTAAAAATTACAAAATATATAATAAATTTTAAAATAAATATTTCGGAAACACTTTTTATAATAATTAATTTAATTTAAATTTAATTATGTTGTTTTCTATTTTTTGAGAAGTTTTAGGGGGCATTTTTTTTCAAGTCGAAAATTAAGGGGCTTTGTTGTGATTTTTTTAGTAGTTTGGGTGGTAATTTCCGAGACATTTAGTTTAGGGAGTGATTGTAAATTGGATCGTAATTTGAGAGGATTTTTAATTTCTATTTTAGGGGGAAATATTTAATATGTGGGTTAGATTTTATTTCTCGCATTGGGTCAATTTATTAAGGGAAAGACCGACCGAATATTATTAGTGAGGTAGAATATTAAAATACAATTAAAATAATTAAATTTATTTATTTCCATAAGTTCAAGTATTTAGAACAATGTTAATTTGAGAAGATATTGTTTAGTTAATTTAAACAAATTAACTTCTTTGTAAATATATATCTTGAAAAGCAATCTCTAAGGTTATTTTTTATTTGGGGATAAGATTAATTTAGCGATGATTTTGTTCTATGATTATTAATGAATAATCATAAATATAAACATAATCATGAACATATAATATGATTTATAATATATACAAACAGTAGTTGATGTTCAGAGTTATGCACATCATGAATTCACATATAGATTCCGACTTCGAGATTGATTAAAAACTATATAGTACCACCAAAGTATATTATATTATGAAAAAGCTTATTAAAAAACAGAAGAGCACTTATACGGCGGGAACAAAAGCAGTGAATGAACCAAATAATTGGAATAAAAAAAGGAAAATTGGTAATATTATAACTCAATCATTGAATTAACACCGGCCATAATTCACAGAAAAACGTAACAAATTTAAATCTTTGGATCCAGCTTGGAATAATTAATAATTATAACCAAGACATATGGCCTACCTATATATGTCAGAAAATGTCGTCTACTATAAAAGCATTGATCTCTGTCAAAAAAGGAAAAAGAAAAAAGCATTCAAAATATAATCAAGCATAGATAGATCATTGTTATAAGTTCCATAAAAAAGATAAGAATCCTAGAGTTCTAGCTGACCAATCAATATAACAACATTAATATATAGTTGTTTCACATATATAATTTTTAGAGTTTTGCTATATACAAGCACAGTTGTGTATTAATCTATGCACCAACACTGATTTATTCATACTTAAAATTTAAATTAACACTGTTTTTAATAAAATCTATTTTTTAACCAATCACATCACATTGGTGCACAGATTAGTGCACAATTGTGCTTGCAACTATACTTTTCCTAATTTTTAGGCATGAACAATTATCTTATATATATATATATATAGATATATGATAAATGAGATGCAATCTTATTGAATGGCAGCCACAAGACTAGTGGCAAACTTTGTTCCATGTATGTACATGATGATATATCATATTTGAATAAATTACATTTTTAACTTACAAACTACCACAAATTTTTAATTTTGCATCTTAATTACAAAAGGCTTCATCAATTTACACCGTGTTTAATTGTTTAAATAAAATAAAAAACTAAATTAGTGTAAGGATGATCTTTTCTTTAATAGTTTGGGGGGGACAAAAAATATATGTGGTAGCTCGTGCCTGGTGAATGAAAATTGTAACTATATGTTAAGATAATATTAGATATATAAATTCATGACATATTCCGATTTATGCCTTAAATTTTTTAGATAAATAGTAATTTCACATAATAAATTTTTTAGATAAATAGTAATTTTACATAATATCAAAGTAGGATTTTTTGAAAAAATGTGCAAGGCAAGTAGGGTAAAACAAGAAAACAATCACACTACACAAAAGATTTATGTAATTTGGCAACTTGCCTACGTCTATGAAACTGCAAAGGATTCTATTCTCTTAAGGAACGACAAAATACACTTTAGGATGAAAATATATTGTTCTAGGCTGGCCATACTGTTCATAATTACATATTTATAGGGTTATATGACATAAATCCTAATTTAATAATTATTGGGTTATTCATTTGAGCGAACTTTCTGTTTGTTATTCACCCTAAATCCATCACGTGAAGGTCGAGTGAGCTTTCTATCTGGTGATTCTCAAGTCACAAACAATGTCAAAAAAGAATTTTCCTAGCAAACCCCCATTAGGCTTGTCCATGGTGGCTTCAGCTAGAGTCTATCAACCCAAACCTTATTGAGACTCCACCAAAAATTCGTAACGAATCTTTGTTAGGTTGAGTCATCAAATCGAGCATCCACAATAATAAATTAGACTTCACAAACCCAATATAGGAGTCTTGAATTAAAAATATTGCATATTTTAAGACTACTCATGATTAAGAGAAAATCTGACCTACAGACATTAGTGTTAAGGAATAATTTAAATGTATACGTCTAACTTTTAAGACAAAAGTGATTCATTTCACACTATCCATTCGTATTTTTATTCGTTTAAACTTATCAAACGTCTCAGCTAGCAATAATTATCATAATAGATGCCGCAATAATTATCATAGTAGATGCCATTTGTTCTCATGCTTGCACAACATCATTCACGAGAATGAATGATTTTGGCGCGTAAACTATTTGAGTTTTGTACGTAGTTAATTATTATTAGACATCGATAATGACTGATTTTGATATGGCATTTATCATAAATATATCATGCATGGTCCTCGCTAGCTTTAACAAGGTAAATCGAATAATTGAACCCAATGCTTATCTGCACGGCTAGCTAGCTAGAAGTTAGGAAGCTAGGGAGGATTGTTCCTCATTCCCTCGTCACAATCCCAACAATATTTCCTCTTTCTCTTCCATCTTCATCTATCAGTTTCACAGTTGTCACCGCATGCAGCTTAAAGACATAAAAGACGGTCTCACTCATTGTCTTATTCACCTGCCCCTATTCAATATCTCTAGCACCTAGCTCGGCTTTCATTTATATCTCCCTGACTCGAGCACAGTTTTGCCGAGCGAGCTTCCACACGTTTTGCAAGAGATCGATTGCATAGATCATCACTACAAGTACATCTAACGTGCAGTATCGACTATCGTTCATTTCCAGCACCATTTTTATGGCCAGTAGTGCACAATTATCACCTCTCATTGCTCCTAAAAATTCAGGAAAGGAGCTTCTCTTCTCAGGTGACCCCAAGTTCGGTCTCCATGGTGAGATAATGATGCTCATATTCGTGCTGGTTTTTGTAATTTTTCTTGTTTTTATTGTCTTCTTTCTGTATGTAAAGCGCCCTCATAATCACCCCAAGCTTGCTCAACCCGAGCTTCCTTGGGCACTTCAACCATGAAAATCATTCAGCCATATTATATATAGATTTAGCAGCAAGCATCGATTGATGTCAGGAGTTCATGTGGAGAATTTGTCCACCTGTATAATATATAGCACTGTCTGCACTGAACCTAATTTGTCAAATTCTTGAGGTACTGCTGCATGCGTATTAGGGATCCATGTGTATTCTATTTAAGTTGCTAGCTAGCTGGTATATACATAATTCCCAGCAAGTCATTTTGTTTCTGTTGCTTTGAGACTAGTCATATTGTTAATTTCTTTTTGAGATAGGAGATCAGAGCACTTGTATCCAAATGAATGTGAACCATTTGATTTGTATATTTAACAATCTCATAATTTATGATACATCTCAACGTTTCTAAAGCAAGGAATCTATACAATATTAATACTCTTTTTCCACGCAATTGGCCGTTTATAGAAACATATCTATTCCTCATCATGAGAAGCCACTAATAAATTATACATGTTTATGCAGGGGGTTCCCCCATTTTTTTCTTCTTCCGTTTTGTTTTGCTCATGCGAGTCTTTTTTTAAGATCTGGTTTTGGGTCCTGTCTCTTCACATCTATGCTCATGTGTCAATGGCACGGGAATTTTGAGATGCAACACAAACATGCCATGATTACCGGCCGAATATTAGAGCGATCCTTGTCAATCTCTAGTTACGCATAGCTCAAACTCGACTAAAAAAGCTACCTGACTCATTTCTTCTCGAAGTTAAAAAGAAGAGGTTGAGGTTGAGTAATACACTTCCTAGATGCATGCAAGCGCATCACTATGCAGATAGCATCTTATCCACTACAACCTCGAATATGGGATCCATGTCTCGACAATTCCGCATAAAGAGCATGGAGCCTCAAATTTAGAGATGTTTTACTTGAAACTCTCTCTCTCTCTCTCTCTCACACACACACACACACAGAGATTCATGCAGCTTACTGGTCTCTTGTTAATTTTGGCTTCTGTTTCTGTTTGTCATTGGTTTTTTACTTGTTCTTCTACAGATCTGGTTTGATTCAAACCCCATTAATTGAACATACACAATGTGCCCCAAATCACTTCTCTAGCTCCATGGCCTAATCTTGATCCGTCCGGCCTGTCCTTTTCGATTCGATCGGGCCAAGTGCCGCCCCACCGATGATTCTTTTTCAGCAGATTTAAACCCTTTATCATCCTTTAATTGCATGCATTATTTTAGAACTCTGAGCAACTTCCAACAATCAGATCTGATTGTTACGATTGAAACTAGCTAATTCAAAACACTCCGTGCATGTGTTACTGTTCTTCATCATATATATATATATATGTAACATTGCCACTTGTAGTACTCATTAGTACTCTCGCTCAGTACTACTTGTAATAGTAGCTAGGCATCTGACTCATAATATCATAAGAAATTAAACCCTACATACATTAAGATAATTTATGATTGCATTATCAGATGATCCTGTTATTTCTAGGTAGGATTCACTCGTGCGCATCCCCATTTCTAAGTAGTGACTATGATCGATAAAGAGAGATATACCAGAAGCATACTTAAAACACAAAAGGTTGACAAGGCCGACTATCATCACCTACTCATTTTCTTATAGCCAATGATTTACATACTATATGTATTCAAGCTAGCTAGGCATAATTAAAATTATTTTGATGTTGCAGGTTAATTAAGAATTAAATTGGCAATTAAAACTTAGGGATAGGGTAAGCAAATCGTGAAAACAGCCAAAATATCTCTAGACATTCCAACTAACAGAGAGGAAGACTACTCTAATGCGTTATGTGGAAAATACTCAAATTCAAATCGATTCAATTAAATCAACAAGCCAGACTTTAGTATGTAGTTAATTAGGAAAACTAGATAATATAGAGATTTTTCCAAATAAGACAAAATCCCATCCGTTCTGAAAATTAAAATACTTAATTAAATAAGAATCTTGCTAAAAATCCCTCGAAAATAAAATCACCACTAAAGAGGAAAAGGCAAAATATAACTTAAAAATAAGATTTGAAAGGGAAAATGGCTAATTTCATAGTCGGAATTTTGCCCGGCCACCACATCTAACCTATGACCATGCATGCACTTGTGTGCTGAAGATATCTTTCCAAATTGGGATGATCTAGACATCTACCATATGTGAGAAATGTCCCTATTTAAGCAAAGTTTTAGTATTGTTTCTTGCAATATATGCATTGACCTTCATTTTCAAGGTATTCCAGTGCTACTAACGAAAAATCTGGTAATCCGACATCATTTGATCTCTTGCATTATGTAAATATGTGCACGCATGTGTGTAATTATGAGTTCGGTAGCGAAGGCCAACATATATGATGTTTGAGAATTCCTTCTAGCCGGTCGGGCTGTCCTTCCCCATTTAACAGCCACCCAATGATATTTTGACACGTAAGTCTTCCACCTAAACTAATGTGGACTTGAGATACACCGAATGGAATTCTCTGAGTGAAATCCATCCTCACCGAAATCACTTCCACCCGTGCTCGTGCCCTTCCACCCAACGAGACCTAGAATCGTATAGTTCGAACCCCTTCCCTGCCGACGAAGGGAACCACCACACGCGTGGTCGTGCTCGTGCCGTCGCAGGTGAAGGAGCGAATCGGGAAATACTTCGCCGAAGGAGCGAATCGGGAAAGTGATTTCGGTGAGGATGGAAACGACCAACGCATGCGGTGACCAGCACCACCAAGTCGATTGGCCACCGTTTGGGCCCTTCGGTTCCTCCATCAAAACTCATGCCCAGCCGCGTCGCACTTCTCACGGCAACGCCACCGTGAACCTCCCCACCAGAGCAGCCCCAACAGTGAGAACCAGCACCACCAGCCACTGATTTCCGCCCAACCAACCCTTAAGCAAGTTTTTTTTTTTCCCGTCTCTCTCTCGTTGCTTTTGAAGAAGAGTAATTTTCTGATTTTTTTTTTTTTTTGTGCATTTTCGCCCAGCCCCGTCGCACTTCTCACGGCAACGTCGCCGTGAGTCTCACCACCAGAGCAACCCCAACGCTCTTTTCCCTCACGGCTATCGGTCTGGTTGTTGCCCACCCCATCCCCGTCCTGTCGCAGGTGATTATCGCAATCGGGAAATACTTCGCCGGTCGGGCCCCCACCCACAACCCACAGTGTCTTCTTCTCTGCGATTTCGACGCCGGTAAGCATTTTTGCAAAAACTGATTTCGACGCCGGTCGATTCTCGGTGGAATTCTGAGAAATCCAGGCACTGTGGTGGAGGTGAGAGCCTCGGAATCGTGGTGGTGGACTGGTGGAGGTGACGTTGGGAGGTGGACGGGGCTGTGCTTTTTCACTCGGGTTTGTAGTTGTTATTCCCTTCAATCGTGTGTGACCGGATCTACTTTCTTTGTGGTGTAACAACTGACGTGTAATTGTTTTATTGGCCGGCTGTTAACAACCCATTCTCAGCCTGACCGCTTAGAAGCGGCTTTGATGATGTTTTATCGTATCTCTTAATTTGTTTCCTTAAGGACAATGATACACCACCAACCACATTACAACCCATTTACCACTCATGTGCATTTGAAATTTTTTTATTTTTATTTCATTTTCTTTTAAGTATTTTTTTAGCATCCTTAATCATTAAGAAAAAATTTAAAAAAAATATAATTTTATTAATACTCACTTCCTTAATCATTAAGTAAAATAAAAAATTAAAAAAAAATCAAATACAAAAAAAGTTGTAAATAAGTTGTAGTTGAGTAGTAATAATATCATTTTCCATTTTGCAAGTCTCACTACTAGACTTCTCACTAAAAACCTTTTCAAAACGACTTCTTTTGCCATAATAACTAATACATTATATCGCCCCAAAAACTATATTGCATTGGCATTGATCTCGTTTGCTTCCTTTATTGATATGTCCTTTTCCTTATGATCTTGTGCATTGGTCGGCCTAATCACATCTAGGCTATCATATTGTGAGGTAACTCGCCACAAAATGTATTTTTCCCCACAAGAAGCCCAACTGGTCGGAAAAACCTACGTCTTCCCATGATAAAGATGGCGGCAAATGGCTATTGATCTCGCTGTAGATGCTTATTGATTTCATATTTACTCGTGGAAATAGAACCAATTGTGGTGACAAGTGCCAGTGAGTTATAGTTTTACTGACCAAAATATTTGGTGGGAATAACTTCTTTGCCAGCAAGAGTCTGTTATCTTAGTAAAGGTGATGGTTGAACCTTTTCCCACAGAGACTTCCCCCCCGGTATTGTGCATTTCCATGAACTAATCCCGATTGAAATAGTTTTCAAAAAGTGGGATTTACATGCTTTCTACAAACATAAACTTGTCGGGAAAAGTATTGTTTCCTACCAAAAATGGGTAGTAGAAAATACTTACGTTTTGAAAAAATTGTTAGCAAATTGAATGGCATTTCCTGTACCTGGGCATCGCCGACAAAACCCAAAAATACAGTTTTTTTTTTTTTTCCTTCAAGGATGTTGCTACAATTGTAAAAAATAAAGTGATGCTTATTTTCTTGTTAGGTCATTCTTATATGTGTCCTTGTAGCATGATAAATCAATGCAACCAAATTTTCATTTTCTGCCCACAGATCAGAACACATTATTGTTTAAACACTCACACTTTGATACCTAGATGGGATGTCCAAAACACTGGCAAAAACACTCACATCCATATAACAAAATTTATATTAATATTTATAACATTCTAATATGTCCCCAGTGATCAATCAAGGTCATGGAAATACATCAATGTTTGCAAAGTGGGAAGTACATGAGGGTCACTCACATGCATATGCATGCTGTACTGTTCAAAACATATATACGCGATCGACTAACTAAATGTATACATATAACTTAATTGAATATGTGATGCGAGATAGCTCTAGCTCATCTCCCTAATAACTAACCTAATAACCTCTTCATCCACACATGTAAGGGGTTGATAACTACTTAAAAATATATTCATAGCATATTTTCTAAGATAAATCTCCCCCAAATCTAACAGGTCATTTCAGACACCTTACTCAAGTTTATCATAAAATCTTCATGCAAACACCCCCCAAAAATATGTATAAGATTACAACCAATAGATTTGTTGGAATGAATGCCGTGTATTATAAAATATGCTTAATCCCTATAAACTTGAATAGGAGTCCATTCTTACTCTAATATGATTTTTCACATAAAACATACTTTTCCACAATGATCAATCATATATAATCCAACAGCTAATATTTGAACTGACCCTTATTAAACAGTATTTGGAAATGGCTTTACAACTAAGATGCACCATCAGTTTGTGTACAAACATACCAACAGCTCCTCTCTTGCAACTATTTCAAAAATAGGTGCAAGAGTACCTTCTATTAACTCTAAAATGGTCTAGGGATCGATACACCAGCCACTACTTACCTATCGACCTATTTAGGCTTTTTTTTTTTTTTTTCAAAGAAGAGGATGGTACCCCAAATTTTATTAATAGCACTCACTTTTGACGGAGGAAAACCGTGGTTACAACCAGAAGCTTGGGGGTTTACATATATGCTAGAAAGACCAAACCCACGCCTCAAAAAAACCAAACCATATAATCGAGATCAAAATTACAATATTCCAAAACAACAAAAGGACAAGATAAACGAGAACAACCACCTGCAATAAAAATAAACAAACCAAATAGATATAAAATGTAAATAAAGATAAAACCAGAGAGTACATACCTCACTATGATATCCTCAGATAGGGAATACCAACTCTATCCATTCTGAGCAGACCTCTTAACTGATTGGGAAGAGACCTATCTTCAAACCATTCCATATTAGACCCTCTAGAACCCTCTTTCGCAAGATAGTCGACTACTGCATTTCCTTCCCGAAAAACATGGCTCATACTATATTCCAAGCGACCAAGACAGACTTGAAGCTCATCCCAATAATCCTCCAGGTACCAAATAGTACACTCACCATTTTTAATCCATTTTATAAGAATCTGGGAATCTGTCTCGATGTTAACCCGTCTAAAACCCAAATGACAGCATCTCCTAACACCTTCCAGCAAGCTTCTCAATTCAGCATAATTATTAGAGCCTTGGCCTAAGGAAATAGAGAAAGTCGCACACATATGACCACCTGCATCACGAATGACACCCCTAGCCCCAGTCGGACCAGGATTTCCCAAACTGCTCCCGTTAGTATTAAGTTTAACCCAATTTGGACAGGGCGGAAGCCACTTCACCAAAGAAACTCTCTTTGCTTTAGGGGTCGAAATCAAAATATCCGACCTTTTAAGGATGGCTAAATCCTGTTTCAGAATCTTCGTAGCTTTCATATTGAAATACATAATATTACGGACCTAAAATTTAATAGCATTCCAGACAGACTCAACCAATTCAACCTGACCTTCATATCTGGCTTTATAACGCCTTTCCCATAATTTCCAAGATATAATGGAAGGAATAAAACCAAAGATAGTCCTAACCTGAGACAATTTGCAAAGACAGTGAAACCAAAAATTAATTTGCTCCTTCCAAGTACAGAAATCACCCATATACACCCCAAGTTGAACAGAAGCCATGCCCCAAATTTTTCTAGCAAAATCCCCAGTACAAAGAACATGATTAAGATCCTCATTCTAGCCCATAGAGCAACAATTACATTTTGAAGCCAAAGGAATTCCAACCATTTTAATTTTTTCATCCACATTCAAGCAATTATTATAAACCTTCCGCATCATAATGGAGATTTTCTTAGGAAGAGTATTGTGCCAAATCCAAGAAGTCCAAGGTAAAGGGGATGCCCGAACCCTAATACAAGCCTAGGCACTTTTAGTCCGAAACTTTCCATCATTTTCCTTCCTCCAAACTAAAACATCTTGCCCCTCTTTCCTCATTGCCAAAACCTTATACAAATCCATTGCTTTTTCTTGACCCACCAGCCGTTCCAAGAGAGGAATATCCCAACCATTATCAATGTAAAAGTCTTTAATCTTAATCAAAGGTTGCTCGATCACCAGTAATTGGTCATGAAGAGGACCTTCCTCCTGCCAGTTGTCATACCAAAAAGAGAAAAAGAGAGATTACCTCTCGCACTAGCCATTTAGAATTATTAAGCACAACAGGAATATTGTTAACAATAGATTTCCAAAGACGAGTACCCTTGTTCGACAGCAGAAGGGAAAGATGATTTCCCCTAACATACTTACCTCTGAAAAAATATGTCCATAAAGATTGACCAGAGATCAAACGTCAGGCAAGTTTCATATATAAAGCATGCTGCATATCTCCAAAATCCCTAATGCCCAAGCCACCTTCTTCAATAGGACGACAGATCTTAGTCCAAGCCACCCATTTTCTTTTGCCTTTCCTTTCAGATTCACCCCAAAAGAAAGTACTAAGAAGCCTATTCAACTCCATAATCACCACCTTGGGGACTTATAAAACAACTAGAAGATGAGTGGCCATACTCGAAAGAACATGACGTAACAAAATAATTCGCCCACCTGCATAAAGTAATTTCATCTTCCAACCATCAATTTTCTTTTTAACTTTCCCTAATAACTCACCAAGGTCAGAAGCCTTTAGTCTGCCAACCACAATAGGCACACCCAAATACTTGAAAGGAAAAGAACCTTTGGAAAACCCAGTAATACGAAGAATAGATCTCTTTCTATGCATAGAGATATGTTTAGAAAAAAAGATAGCACTTTTCTCTTTATTAGAAACTTGACCCGTCCAATCTTCATAAGAATTTAAAACCTGGATCAATCCTTTCATCGACCTTTTCCCATCATTCATAAAAATAACAATATCATCAGCATACATAGGGTGGGAGACAAGTGGAGTACCTCTCGCCTGATAATACTAACCAATATTACTATTATTAAAAGCATGCTTCAACAGATGAGAGAGAACCTCCTGCATTATAATGAAAAGGTAAGGCGATAACGGATCCTCTTACCTCAAACCACGTTCTCCTTTAAAAAGACCCAAAGGAGTGTCATTCATCATAGTTGAAAACCAAGTCATAGAGATACACGAATTAATTAAAGCACAGACTTGATCAGAAAAGCCAAAAGCTGCCAAAACATGTAACAAAAACCTCCAGTTAATTCTATCGTAAGCCTTAGACATATCAAGCTTAATCAACACATTACCCCCAATTGATTTTTTGTTAATAGAATGGAGTATCTCTTGAGTTAAGCTAATATTCTAAAAAATGCTATGACCTGGAATAAAAGCCCATTGTTCTTGAGATATTGTGACGCCCCCAAATTCTGTTTGAGATCGGACGGACATTTGAAGCGTCGAGACATGCAACACAAGGTTACCTGCCCCCGTTCATGACATATAAGATGTAATGTTCCTAACATGCATATAACATTATGCAATATTCGCAACGGATAATTTTTTTTCTTTAGCAATACTATGCACCAAATTGAAAATATCCCAAATGCTTAAAACATATTTCATACATAAAGACCCATTGAATAGATCACAACACTAGTCCAAAATGGTTATGATCTAAAAAGTACTAAAGATGCAAATCCATTGTACAAGTAGTAATTTACGTTAACTACTATATTAACATTGACGTCGCACCGTCGCTTAGTCATCTGTGTCTAGTTGATCAGCTCCTGATTCTCCTTCAGGTCCTGTAACAAGATCTACCATTCGGGGGGAATGGTAGTTGAGACTACCAAAGTGAGATTTGATTACAAATCTCAGTAAGTTAACAAAAAACTTCCATACAAGCTAATGATACATGCATGACAGTAAAAGCATAAATGCATAATCAAATTCATAAGTAATTAAAGCATAACTTGGCGTACAATATAGCATAATTGACATAACTTAAATTGAAACATGAACTGAACTTGACTTGACATGAACTTGATCTGAAACTTGACTTACCATGAAAAATACATACTCCACAGTTGTTGTGGCCCCATGTATTCTACGTGTAAATACATACTCCACAGTTGTTGTGGCCCTGTGTATTCTACA
Source organism: Carya illinoinensis (assembly GCF_018687715.1). Classification (NCBI taxonomy): domain Eukaryota; kingdom Viridiplantae; phylum Streptophyta; class Magnoliopsida; order Fagales; family Juglandaceae; genus Carya; species Carya illinoinensis. Next base: position 42,439,431 of record NC_056760.1, read on the forward strand.
CAAACTTGACTTAACATGAAAAATACATACTCCACAGTTGTTGTGGCCCCATGTATTCTACACAAACTTGACTTAACATGAAAAATACATACTCCACAGTTGTTGTGGCCCCATATATTCTACACAAACTTGACTTAACATGAAAAATACATACTCCACAGTTGTTGTGGCCCCATGTATTGTGAGACACAATTGTTGCGTCTCACGTAGTGTATGCTTTACAATTGCTGTGACCCCATACATAAGTAATCAAGATGAAACGTGACTGGAATACGAAATGACTGAAGCCCCAACGTAACATAACGTGACTTGAATATAACTTGAAATACATGACCAACTTGAGATAGAAATATTTCGTAACATTGCATAACATATAATAGACAACATATTTAACATGACATACTTGCAACAGTGAATATTACATGACTTGACATACATGTAATAGATGACATACTTAGCATGACGTACTTGTATGGTACAGTAATACATGACAGAATATATTATGTAACAGATAAAAATTGACGACAGAATAAATTCTGTATAATAGACAATTACGTGATAACTTGGCATGGCATGACATATATGATAACACACATACATACACTGTAGTTCCTTTACTTAGCACACATACACAGTAGACTGCTAATAAGTTAAAAACTAACTTACCTCGATCTCCGCGTTTCTTATAAAACTTCAAGTGCGACTACGAGGAACTGTAATTAGTGATTCTAAAAGTTAGAACTAAATCACTAATAATTTGAAATGTGGAAAATACTAACTTAAAGAGTAAAATTTTCATTTTACTCTCTACATGTGGGAAAATGACCGTTTTACCCATAACTTAAGGATTTTGCATACTAACTCCAAAAGTTTCCAAAATTTACATTCCTCATGTAAATTTTGTCCTAAACTTAAATATCAACTCAGAAAAATTAAAAACAAAACACAACTATGAAGAACACATTATGGCCGAAACATCCATAGGCCATTTCCCTTGATTTTTGTTGCAATTCCTTCCAACTTCAAAACTCATGGTTAAACCAAAATTTTGCAACAAACATCTTCCAATCCTCAGTTCAAAACCATACTTAAAACATCCATTTAGAAAAAGCTAATAATTAACACCAAACTTTTTTGTAAAAAGATCCAAGCACTTGAATCACAAGTTTTGACCTTAAATCAAAACATCTCCAAGTATTTCAAAAATCAAATCTTACTTCTAACATATTCATAATATCATCCTAACATCAACCATGCTTTAAATCATCAAACTAAAGTCACAAAAATCACAAAATAACATTGGAGTTTTTGGTTTTACACTTAGTCCAAAAACAGAAACTTTTTCCTCAACTAGTTTTGATAAATCTCTTGATCTATGACTTATAAATATATGATCTTCAAACCAAACCATCACATGGTTTAAAAAGATGTCCTAAAATATATATAAACTTCTAATTCAAGATCACATGGTTAGAAATTAATCAAAACATAAATTTAGCCAAGAATATCCACACTTTGGCTTATCTGAATATCTCTTTGCATAAAATTTCATATCTTTGAAACTAACATCAAATATCTTCAAAATAATAATATAACATGTATATAAGATGCTTAGGATCCTCCAATAAAATTATCAAAGTCATTGGAATAGGTTTAGACCACCAAAGAGTTAAACTTTCTCAAAACAGAAACTGTTTTTCCTCTTCCAGTTTCTAAGTTTCTAAATCTAAGAAAATCTTTCATCAAAACCTTTAATCATACAAAAATCCTCAACCAATAATCAGATACACATGTTAACAATACTACTAAAAATTTCGGACCATTATCTATCCATTAGCTTGGTCAAAAACTCCAAACTATAACATATTCTCCAGTTAGACAAAAACCTATACGATTAATGGATTCGTGAAAACTTATGGGGTTTTCACGAGATTCCTAAAGTTAATACAAATTTTACAATTGAATTTCTAGCGAGCTGTTACAGATATCATCTTAGAAAGCATGCTAGTTAGACGAGCAACAATGATCTTAGCACATATCTTGTAAAAAATAAAGCACAGACTAATAGGTCTGAATTTATCGAACCCATTAGGTTTATCCACCTTAGGAATCAAAACAATATAAAAAGCAATGAAAAACTTGGGAAGAGAACTAGTACTAAAAAACTTAGAAGTGGCCTCCAAAAGTTCCTCCTTTACAAAATCTCAGCAAACTCTATAGAAACCCGAACCAAAACCATCTGAGCCAGGACTGCTGTCAATGGGAATACTAAAGAGAGCATCCTTAATTTCCTCAAGAGAAGGGCCTTTACACAATAATAAATTTTCCTCATCAGTAATCACAAGTGAAATCAGATGATTCAGATTGGGCAAATCACAGTTACTCTGATTCCCCAAAAAATCCTGAAAATACTGAGCCGTAGCGTGGTGAATATCAACAGGAGTATGTAAGTATGTACCATCCACCAAACACATCTCACCAATCCTTTTATGATTCTTCGAATTCAAAATAGCATGAAAAAACTTAAAATTTTGATCATCGTCTTTTAACCAGGCCTTCTTAGTCATATGCGATAAGCGAGTATCCTCCCGACCCATCTAGGTCGATAATTCTAACTTAGCCACCATAAGATCATCATTATCCTCAGAATTAAAACCACTTTGGAGACTGAGTTCTAATCTCTCAATACGTTGCTCCAATTCTTGGATAACGTTAGTAGTTCGACCAAACACTCGTTGATTCCAATCCTTTAATGCCACCTTAGTTCTTTTTAATTTAAAAGATAACTTCTTAAGACCCACACCCAAACCTTCCTGCTCCCACTATCTTTTCACAAAACTAAGAAAATCAATATGATCAGTCCATACCTGAAGAGGTCCTCTCCCATTTGAATCACCAAAGGAGAATGGTCAAACGTAGTGCGAGCTAATACCTGATAAAATACATTTGGAAAACAAGTTAAAAAATTAGTATCAAGAAAACATCGATCTAACCTTGCCCAGCTTCTCGCCAAACCGCCTTGACCATTACATCAAGTCATACGCGGCCCATTGAAGCGCATATCCATCAAACCACAGTTCTGAATACATAAGTTGAAATCAGCCATTGCCGAGAATTGACGCAGATGTCCACCCTATCTCTCAGAGTCATCTTTAATGATATTAAAATCTCCACAAATGATCCGTGGTAATTGACCACTGCTACTAGTCTCAAACTCCTCCCAGAGAGACTTCCTTTCAGTCTGATTACATTTAGGATATACAATAGTGAGGAGGAAAATATGCCCATTCTCTTCCACTTTGACAGTCAAAGACTGACTAGAACTAGTCACCATGTGCACAGATATAGTCGATTTCCACAACAACCAAATCTTCCCATCATTTGCTTCATTCGTCAGAAAATAATCACAACTAAACTTTCTCAAAAAATCAGGGATTCTATCCTGCTTCAAAAAAGGCTCAGCGAGTGCTAAAATATTAGGCTTGAATTTATTCATGATTTTACACACTCTTTTATGAGAAGTTCCAACTCCCCTGATATTCTAAAAAATAATAGAATTGATCATAAATTATGTTTGGATGAACGGATCACCGCCCAAGAGGAACTCATTTTTTGAAACATTCCAGGCTTATTTTTTGGAACTTTTGCGTTCGTGCTATAATCTTTCTGCATATCAACACACACATCATCTCTTTCAACTTCATTTTCAGATTGAGTCTCGTCCACTGTGATTATGTTCATCTCGCTATCAACACCTTCAGCCTCTAGATCCTCAATGGCAATGTCTTCATGAAAAGATCCCTCATTGCCAACCTGCATCATCTGGTCCTTCAAACTCCCTCCCCTCTCACCCATGTCTCTACCCAACTTCACATACCCATTTAGATCATTTACGGACTGGTGGCCCATTGCCAAATTGTTCACGTCACACCTTTCACCATCATTATCCAAAGGACCTGCATCATCTAGGTGAGAATGAGCTCCAATCTTTTTCCTTATTTCTTCATGAACCATAACAGATGTCACAGCCTCCTTTGATAGAGGCACTTCATGCAAGGCCACGACATCTGTTTCCAACGTGGACTTACTCGGTGCAGCAGCGTCTTCCAGGTTCATCAAACCATCCTCTTGCTACAACTAGTCTACCTGCATGGAAGGCAATTCTGCATTCAAGAAAGAACCTTCTACCTTTTCTAAACCTAGTGTTCCAGCCAGACCATTCTCTGAAGTGACCCCAACAACAAGATCCATATTAGAGCTCTCATTATTATTTTTTTTTATCTTCCTCATGGTTTTCTTTCATGTGAGCACTGTCATGCAGCACTACAGTACCTTTACTTACCGCCACTTCCTCCGTAGGTTTGTCTTCCTGCTTAACCCACATGATCTGCCCTCCCTTTGGTTTTCTCTTTTGGTTAGGACCATTCCTACATGTTCGTTTGTTATGTCCCTGACATTTACAAAAAGTGCAATAAGCACGAACTGTTTCGAATACAAACTCTTGCCTCCTGCTACTTGGCATCCCTAGTATACCTAACCAAAAATGTGAAATCGGCTCCTTTGAGGCTTCTATCTCCAGACACACACGAGCCCCATCTGTTCTCATAGCACAGGTTGTAGAATTGTCACGGCAGATGAACTTTCCAATTGGTGTTGTGATCATTTTTAAGACAGAATGGTGATAGAAGTTTGGCGGGAGTCCAGGCAAAAATACCCATACTGGCACACGCGGTGGTTCAAAGTCTTCATCAAAATCTGGGGTCCAAGCAAAAGATCTGTAAGGAACTCCATTAACCTCGCAGGATTCTCTTGATAAGGACTTATGTAAATCATGCTCATTCCCCATTCTTACAAAAACATGTCTCGGACGCCGCATACCAGAAACTACCGGCAGGTTGGAGAGACCCCGGCGGCTGCGAATGAATGCTTGTGTTGAAATCAACCCAAGTGTGCTCACCCACCACCACCCACTTGTTAGGCCACCCACCATGTTTGTTTTACTAGGCACCCACCATCTTCAAAGTCAGAAGATGCAGGCCATCGTAGAGGTTTGCTCTCCTATAAATAGGAGAGCTTAAGTGTGCAGAAAAATTCATCCTCACTGCGGTGAGAGATCAAGGGCAGTGGGTGAAGAGAGAAAGAGGAACGTGAGAGAGAGAAATAGAATTTTTAGAGTGTTTTATAAATCTCGTATAAATTCTATAAAAGAGGCTCTAGTGGACGTAAGCAATTTGCTGAACCATTTTAAAATTATTTTGTGTGATTTTCGGACAGGCTGGAGGCACAACAAATGGTATTAGAGCTCTGGTTCGAGCTGTCCAAAAATTCAAGTTGATCAAAATCAATTTTTGATAAGTCCAAGATGCTCCTCGCGTTGAGACGAATCCGTTGCCGCAAACGAAATCGAAAACGGAGGTCGGACGAGCCCACACGCGCCCCTAGAAGGTAGGCACGTGTCTCTGCTGTAATCCACGCGCCCCCATGCACATCGAAGGTTGAAGACGAGTGCTCCACACGTGCCCACGTGCCCTCACGCACTCCAGAGGAAGAAGACACGTGACGGACATGCGCCCACACGCCCCCACGCGCCCTATAGAGGTTCAGTGCGTGACAGACAATCGCCTCACGCGCTCCCCACGTGCACACAGCTACTATAGCGCGTGTCGTCCACGCGCCAACGCGCCCCCAGACGCCCTACCCGAGCGCGTGTATCCCACGCGCCAGACAGATCTGAACCATCCGTTTTTCAGATCTCTTTTGGGCTAGATCGAAGCCATTCTGAGTCCGATTTCAACGATCAAATAGTGCTTTCCAACTATTTGGATCATTCCGGACTCATCCATATGGTTAGAATGTTGAGATTCTCTATCGGTACTATCGATCTGAACTGTCGATGTGTTGCAGATCATTTTGGGCTAGATCTACGCCAGTTAGAGTCTAATTGCGATGATCAAATGGTGATTTCAAACTATTTGGATCATTCCGGACTCATCCGTACGGTGGGAATGTTGAGATTCGCCATCGGTACTGTTGATCTGAACTGTCGATGTGTTGCAAATCATTCTGGGTTAGATCTACACTAGTTGGAGTTCCATTGCGATGATCAAATAGTGCTGACAAACTATTTGGATCATTTTGGACTCATCGGTACGGTGGAAATGTTGAGATTCGCCATCGGTATTTTCGATCTAAACCATTCATAGTTGCAGATCAGTTGTGGGCTTGATCGTAGCCAGTCAGAGTCATGATGGACTCATTTGTTTTGAGCTTGATCGCAGCCAGTTGGAGTCATGATGGACTCATGTGTTTAGGGCCTGATCGCAGCCAGTTAGAGTCGTGCCAGACTCATTGGTTTTGGGGCTTGATGTCAAACAGCTGGAGTCCAATGTTGCCGGACTCAGTTCATTTGGGCTTGATTTAAGCCAGTTGGGATCGTGAAGTTTGAGGAGCAAACTTCTGATCATTGGACGATGCTGATTAACTTGTTATATCAGCAGGTTTTGGCAGTTATACAATTCATGGAGCATATTCTTATTAAGAGGAGAACCGCATCGGATCTCATTGTGGATTTCTTTGAAAAGCCAGTTGCAAATAACAAAATGTAGATGAAGCTTTGGTGTGGTAGTGTAGATACGTATAGTCTAAGGAGGTTCTATCTAGGAGATTGGAAATTTTAAGTGTATCCATTGTGACCCTTCAATCTTTCCTAGGAACTGACTTAGTGAGGTACTATTCATTTCTACGGTAAATTCATTAAAATGTCATAAAGAAACAATTCAATTTCAGAAAAGGCAAAAGGTACTATTGTTGCCCAATAGCATTTGGCATTGTGGTCAAAAGGTTGGGAGGTCATGAGAATGGCTATGAGTAATTCTGCAAAAAAGTCAAAGTTGAAGTTTCTTAATGTAAGAGATCTTATCCTAGGTGAGGAGGTGCGCAGAAGAAATTCTGGCAAGATCTTGAGTTTGTGGCAAGACATACCATAAGAGACTGCTAAAATCAGGAGAAAACTGAGAATAATGCTGTAAATATGGTGACTGAAGAAATGCATGGCGTTGCATTTCTTGCAGTGCACAATGTTGTTAAAGACAGTTTGAAGACAGCAGTCATTCAGTAGTGTTTTCTCAAAAAGGCATGGAAGGTCACGAATGATTCATTGGTCTTGGCTTGTGGTAATGGTCGTGTGAATTAGATGAGAAAGTAAAAGGAACCCAGTTTTACTTTTCTAAAGAAATCTCCCTAGACCACGACATGAAGTACATGTGTGAAAGATGGGAACAAAATGTCAGATGTTCCATGGATATCTACACCTAAAATTGATGATCACATGGCTGCCAAGATGATCAGACTTCCATGGTGGTTACTACCTTAAACTATATCCTGCTGAATGAAGGTAGTGAACTACGGTATGAAGAAAAATCTTGCAAGAAGGAAGATTATGCAAGTCGGAGACTGCACACAAGATGGGCACATGCGACTAAAGATAGCAACAGGATGAAGGGTCAGTCACCAAGATCGGAGATGGAGACCTCAGCAGGATGATGAGTCAGTCAAGTCAGAGATGGAGACCTCAGTAACAGGTTCTCTGATATGTGTCAAGGTCCGTGCGAGACCATTGATTCCTAGTGCAGTAGGAGATGTGTTGCCCTGTATGTATGTGTTGATTAAGGGCACTGTACGTGATGAACTAAAGTTATGCATCACTTTAGTTAGTCTTCTGACTTGAAGACATGAGCTGTAAAATTGCATAGATGATAAGGGATCGTGCTGGAGATAGAGCTCAGCATGTTGAGAACCAGTCTCCAAGTTGGAGATTGGTGTGATTGTAGGATTATGGAGCCTGGTTTTGAAAGCTGTAAAGGTACCAGGTAGATTGTTCACTCGGTTGTGGCTCGAGTGAAGCTCAGTTTGCTCAAGGTGTACATGAGTGCGGACTCATGGACTCGAGTGAAAGAAGAATCCTAAAGAGTTGAGATTGTGCAGTGAAGCACTTGTAAATCTCCTCTGAAGAAAATCTCTTGCAAGCTCCGTGGGTGTAGACGATGCTAATGCATTTGAAGATGCATTTGGAGAAGCATCTGGACATCCATTTGAAGACGTACCTGCAAATGCATTGGAGCGTATTTGATAGCAGAAATCTCTCATGTCAAAGAAAGAGGTGCATTCATTTGAAAAATGAATCAGTTTGCAAGCAGCCTGGTATGACACACTTGAGTGAAGGGGGTGATTGTTGAAATCAACCCAAGTGTGCTCACCCACCACCACCCACTTGTTAGGCCACCCACCATGTTTGTTTTACTAGGCACCCACCATCTTCAAAGTCAGAAGATGCAGGCCATCGTAGAGGTTTGCTCTCCTATAAATAGGAGAGCTTAAGTGTGCAGAAAAATTATTCTCACTGTGGTGAGAGATCAAGGGCAGTGGGTGAAGAGAGAAAGAGAAACGTGAGAGAGAGAAATAGAATTTTTAGAGTGTTTTGTAAATCTCGTATAAATTCTATAAAAGAGGCTCCAGTGGAAGTAAACAATTTGCTGAACCACTTTAAAATTGTTTTGTGTGATTTTTGGATAGGCCGGAGGCACAACAGCTTGAACGTCGTCTAACGAAGGCCTCTGTTGTAGGAACTTAATCACCATCGAATAGCGAAACGGCTGAGCCATTCGATCAATTTCCTCTGTTGTAAAAGAGAAAAACAGTTCCCCCTCTAAGTATTTCGGTGGATGAAAAGGTACCTCCATCTCCGGCAGAGGTTGAGGCACTGCAGAGACTATGTCAGCAAACAATTGAGAAGGACCTGCCATGGACAGGCTGCCATGCAGCCAGCAAACCCAAGCAAAGAATGAAATCGCAAACCCTAACAGAGGTCTTTTTTCATAGTTCATTATGTTTGCATATGGAACTTGTGATTGTCAAAATAGTTTGGTTATTTAGGCTTTAAACAGACTATTTTGACAATCACAAGTTCCATATGCAAACATAATGAACTATGAAAATAGACCTAAATATATTTTAGAAATAACTAACATGGATGTGTGGTTCTTATTGGTAACTTACTTTTGTCCAAATACGTTTTTCACTTCCTTTGGTAGTTTCCAAATTGCCAATTAAATTCTCTCCACTTTCTCTCCACAGCTGTTTTCCATCAAGTTGTACTTTTGTTTGCTGGAACCCCTGTAATGCAACTACATGCATGCTGGTGTATCCCTGAATAAAATTAATTGTTGGTTTTAACCTCCCGATGCAGCTAATAAATTTAATAAGCCCTACAAACCAATGATTGTATAGGAGAAGATGTTGACATCGTCATAAAGACAGTCAAATGATTACATCCCACAAAAAAAAAAAGATATCCTGCCAAGTAGTTATTCACATGAATGTACTAGGTTTTAACTAGCCAACACAAAACATAATTATATAACCACAACTAATCCCCGCCACTTGTTCTAACATAACACTCCCCCAACACTTCCTACATTACACATCAAAATATTTTGGCATTTCACAAACTGCCATGTCCACAGGACGTATACAAAACATAAAAAATCCCCAAAAGCACTTCCAGGAACAAAGATGCCACGGAAAGGACTATTTTACTTATGTTTAGGAGTCATTAATATATATCAGTTCAAGTGCCGGCCATTCTATGAACTTCATCGCGTGGTACGTACTGAAAAAGAGGATCGACACTACAAGGCGAATATCGATCTAGGATTAATTAATGGAAATCTTGAGAGTGATGAAAAGGCTCAACGAAATAAGAAGATATAGGGAAGTGATGAAACACTTAAAAATATTGTATATTCTTGGACCGTTTTGTTCCTGTGCTGAATGTGATCATTTCAACATACATGAACTCACTCTTGTGTTGACAATAATCCGAATATTTGTTAGCTTACCTTAAAACACTCTCTCTCTCTCTCTCTCTCTCTCTCTCACACACACACACACACACACAAACGTTTGTGTGTTATGGGTCGCTGTGATGACTTTATAATTTGTTAATTTATTAGATCTTGATAGATCTTTATAAGACGCATGAATAACTAATTTTATAATGTCGATCTCTGGCTGCAGGATTTTTATTTCTAGCTGTATTTGAAGAATAATAATATGCCATTTACCTATTATAATATTTTTTCGTCAGCTAGATTCCAGGCGATTGATGCCTAGCTACTTGCGCATTAATATACATATATAAGAAGAATACCTTAGCCATCATGACTTGGTCAAAGAAAACTGCCTCTTGCAATTGACTCCTCTATCTCCTCCTTCCATGCAAAAATGAAGTCAAAGTGACAATTGCTCTTTGTCCAAAATAAACTACTAATTTCAAAGCAACATATGCATACTAAACAACAAGATCAACGTTGAAATATTAGAAATTAGGCAGCTATATATAATTATATATTTGTGTGTGTATGAATGTATCTCGCAGCCTATATACTTAATTATAACCAAATATATATCTATAATAATGTAATTAAACTTCCTGGGTTTGACAATTGATTTACAATACATAGTTCGATTAGCTGTGGATCAGATACTGTCATTATTCAGAAAATCTGCCAAACATTGAAATTATTAACTAGTTCTTAAAAAAAAGTTTGATTTCTATAGTGCTGTTGCTCTTGCTTTGAGCAGGGAAAAGCTTTTTCTTTCAAAAAGAAATTGAGGCTGGTGGTGAATATTATTGAACCAGCAGTTGGCATGCATGCATGCAGTTTCATGAGGAGTAGATCAGATCGATCACTTTTTTAATAACGGTTCTAATTAAATTAATATTTTACTTGTGTTTTGAGGGAGAGTACAATTTTTAAGTGGTTATATTTTAAAAAGGTTCTCATCATTGATACCCTAATAATTTCTTTTTCTGATTATTATTATTATTAGGGTTTTTATAATTGAGCCCCCCCCCCCCCTCTCCCTCCTTTTGATTGGCTCGATCCGCAATATATACAAGGCAAAAGTACTACTGCATGCGTGATAAGATCAGTAATGTTCCCAAGGGGGAATTAGTTAGATAACATCGAAAATATTAGGGATACGGGGTTACAGAGTGACACAGACAACTAATGTGCTAAACGTGATTATTTTTACAGTTTACATGGACACGAAAAATGCTATTGATCATGTGAGGGACCCGTGTGATCCATATATAGCCCGGTTTATATATATACATCGAGGTATATTTATTTCAGAGGGTTATTGCTAATCTTTCTACAGATAATTACTCCCAACATACATATATATAGAAAGAGAGAGAGAGAACACTTTGGTGCTTGCTGAGAAGACCCAGATATTTAGCCCCTTATGTACGTTAACCACGAAGCTAATTAAGTTAAAATCAATATTATACGGGACATTAATTTGTTGACATCCAAATTTAGCAAATGTCCGGGAAAATAGAAGAATTGAAAAGGAAATTGAGTGGTGGAGACTAATTATTAATTTTGGACAAGTACCTCAAGATCTCACTTAGAATTTCATCATAATTCATATAGTCAGATCCAGAGTACTTGCTCTTCTTTCTTGCTCTTTATCATCATGGGCGCGTCTTTCCTTCAAACCGGTCAAATTTGAGCTCGATGATTGCGAGTACAAAGAAAGGGAGAGATTGCTATCAACTTTATGATGCCCTGAACTTCTTCTCTGGTTCTCATGATCACTCGAAGCTGTCAGCCTAAGTGATAGATCCAAGTCGAGGTCGTAGTCCGAGACCTTGCTTTTCAGCTTACTCCACTGATCTTGAAAAGTGGTTGTATTAATCTTGCTGAAATCTGAAGGAGCATTGGTATTACAAAAACTTGTACGCTCTTTTACTTCCGCATGCAGATGGGTTAAGGCCGGGTGAAGATCATCACTAGGATTCAATCTGGTTTGAGTCTGCAACCAGGATTGATTTTTATGTAATGATTGGAATCCATCTTTCAATTCTTGGGTTCTTTTACAACCTGACTGTTTGCTGAAACTGGAAGCAGTTCCCGAAGGGAAACTGCAATTAGTCCAATTGCTATAGCTGCTACCAAAGATCCTTTCACCCACAGTACTACTGCCATAGAATCCAGTACTGGAATTGCTCATTGAGCTGCAGCCCGCAGTTAAACCCAATAAGTTTTCATGATCACCCCAAGAAGCATCTCCAAATCTATATCTTGGACTAAGAAGGATTTTCTTATTAGAAAAACCCATTAAAGAAAAATTAAAAAATCAAGACTTTACGGTCTGGAAAAAACAACAGAACTCTTGAAAGGTAGAAATACGGTAATTGATCTTATACCGGAAATGGGAATTGTGGCTCGGGTTGTATCCTTGAAGCATGGGAAGTTGGCTGAGGTTATAGATATTTCGATCTCCACTTTCCACAAGATGCCTATGATCCGCTAATACTGTCATGTGAGGAACATTTTTTTTGTATCATGAATCGATAAAGAAACACTAATTTTTCTTGTTGATGATCAGAAGGGAAAAGCAAAACGGAAGTTTTGGTGTACCTTGGCTCGAATCATCCACTTTCTTGCTTCTGTGCATCTAGTGAAAGTGCCAAAAGTGCAAATATATGGAAAGTCATATTAAAATTAAGAGCGAATTATGCCATGCTATAAATTTACAAAGACAAATATGTCTAGAAATTATTGCTAAATCGTTCATTTTTAAAATCAATTGTGCGCGAATCACCTGTAAATGGCTCTTGACATGTGCAATACTTAATCCTTTTATGTTCATCATCTGAAGAACCATCTTTGGTGTGGCTCCTGCACCAAAAAAAAAAAAAAAAGAACAAAGAAAAAGGAAATTAAGAATATACGATGCAAAGACTTTGAAATTAATAGATCATGATCATTATTTGACCGATCAATTATTGATAAACTCACTTTCTTGTCCACCAAGTTTTTCAACAGCATGAACAAAACGAAGATGAAGATCAGGCGTCCATCGGAGCCTAGGCATCTTCGATCTAACATAAGGCCGCACCGATGGCTTCTTCTCGCTCTCTTCGACCGTGCTGTGGCTTGAGCTTGCTCCTTTTCTAGGATTACAGTCGTCATCATTCTCCCCGCTGTCACTTCCATCCTCATTTCGGTTGGAAAGGCTTATCTTTGAACATTCAGAGCCACCTGCACTTTCCTCCATCGATCGATCTTTGTTGCTGCTTCTCCTTTCTCGATTCCTCTTAGTAAGGGAGCGAGAAGATGCAAGGCTAACACATGAGTACTGCGGCTTTAATTAGGCTCACAAATGATAAAGGACACTCGGAGAAAATACTAGGGATTAGGACCCGGCCGGTAGCAACATAAGCTAGAAGGAGATGAAAATCATTCATTCCTACCTTTGGTCTTCTTTTTTTCTCCCCCATGCTGGGACCAGATATTAGCAAGAAATCAACATACTGATATTTGCAATACGAACTTAATTATCAGCTAGGCGGAAGATGAGCTGCAGTTCTATGTATACTAGATGGGAATGCAAACCGGCCTATATGATCTTGACTTGGAGGATACAAGTCTCTCTCTCTCCCCCTCGGTAAACCTTATTTACATGATATTATATATACACGAATACCGACATGCATACTCATGTATGTATCGTGTATGCATGCATGGATATCATAATATAATACAAGATATCTACTCGATTGGCTCATGTGAATCCAACTTTTTTATGTGTCAACTTAAGTAGAAGAGCATCTCTAGTGTAGACAACCCCTTGACCTGAGGGGAAAAATTTTAAAGGTGTGAAACCAATCCCCAGACTAAACTATTAACACATTCATATATAATTATATTATTCAAAGAGTGCATTTCTGTGTGTGTGTGTGGTTGGATCACCCTTCTCGTACGTGTGATTTGCTAGCAGAGACACTTCAGCCAATCTATATTCCGATCCATCAATGTAATGCAGATAAACAAACGATTAATGATTAATGTTGCACGAGCAAATATATAATGAATCCAACCACCATGCATACAGGATATATGTTTACCTAAGTGGAAAGTGTAGGACGATACCTCATGACATGACGTACAACTCGATCCTTATATCCGGCCAGTTTGTATAAACATGAAATCCTGAAAGCAATAAGTTATTTTGGACCAAAATTATGCTAAAAAAAATGCAAAGCTGAAAAACATGGAGGCTTATATATTTACTTTTACTCGATTATTGAGATTTTTCTCATATTAAGGGGAACTAGAAGTAATTCTCTAGCTAGATCCGAGAAAAGGAAGAGCTATAGGCCGGTTCCAGAATAACTTTAATTTGGATTTGTACGTATTCTTCACATGTAAGTAGTTGGGCATCTATGCTTGCATGTCTGTTCGAGAAAATATTTATGGGGCTTCAGACTCAATAAGTGCGAAGTCACAAACATGAGTAGCTCATCATGAGCCAGCTGGTTAGATGGTTGAGGCATGTGTTCGTATGTGACTCTGTCAATATTTATGCTTCGGACCCAAAGTACTTTTAAAAAATATAAGAATGAGACTGCCTTGCGTCGGGAATCACGGGGTTTGTTCCTCCTCAAGGATTTTTATAGGTTCGGAGCTTGCTCACGAAACGTCATCTTGTTACCTTGGGTTATTAATTACCAAACTCATGTTCTCTCTCTGTTTTTGTTTTCATAAAAGGGAAAGAAAGAAAAAATATTCAAAGTTTTATTGATTGTAGAATAAAATGATGATTAATGCTGTCGAATGATAATATTTATAAGTTCCTTAGGATCTTATTAGCATGCTGAATTAATGACATTTTGAGGTTTCGGATTCTTTATTATTCTTCTAATATTTATGAGTATATGAAAGGAAAAAAAAAAAAAAACCAAGTCAATATTGGGAAAATAAATTTATTGATCGACAACGGCAGATCATGGGAAAAGTTTGTTAAACCCAACCGTCAACTCAAGAGGAAAATGTAAGGGAAGCAGATTAATTAACTAGAGTGGTCGAATACACCATCATGATCAAGTCTTTCGCTCTACTCCATTAATAGGGAAAGAAGGAACCTCTTTCTAACCAAGATCAGTTCCATGCATGCATGATCATCAGAAACTCGCGACGTATCAATCTCCTCAGGTCATTTAATTTTGTTTTTTGTTATAAAAAAAGAAAAAGAAAAAAAGAACAAACATATCATGTGGCGCAAAGTCATACATATTTAGAAAAAATAAAAAATAAAAAAATAAAAATAATATAGGAGCATATATAGCATGCAAGAATTACTTAAATTCCTGATCAGCATGGGGATTTCTCACGATCGAGCCGCTTCCAACAATAATGTTGGCGATGTCTCGTACGTACGTTCTACCGGTCATAATATTTCTTGAATTGGGCGGTCCCCATGCATGCATGACACCCCAAAAAGTTCCCTACCCGCATGCACATTGAATCAGATTTAGAAGTTTGAAATTAATAGCAGTCGTGACTTTTAAGTTAATGCTCGCAACTTTTGCGAGAGAGAACTTTTCATTCCTCCCACGTGCATGGCCCCTTGAGTTGTGTCCATATAGGCCGTGACTTGGGTTCAGCTTTTTCCTTTTTAATCACGAATATCTTGAGAGGGTTAATTTGTAGTAATTGTGGTCTGCTAGCTGCTAGCTACGACATGCATCTCCATCTTAATTAGTTTAGTACTCGTACAGCTAATTGGATATTGGAATATTCACTCCCATAGATCGACTAGCACTCTGGACTTATACTCAACCATTCTGTTCAGAATTAAGGTACGTAGATCAAGTCCTAGCTAGCTAGCTTGTTCAAAAAATAAAAAATAAAAAATGGTCACAATTATATATATATATGATATCATGCATGATTCCATACTTAACTAAAATAAATTTCTACAAAGAGTGGGTTTACACCGACCGTTGGGGCTCCTACTAGGCAAGTTAATTATATAGTAATTACTTGCTTAAGTCTACGTAAATTAATTAATATCTAATTAATTTGTTTGATTGAAATATGAACCCGATCGATCTAGATTTCATTGGGCATGCAACTTTATGGTTGAGTTCTGATCAAAAGGTTGATCGTTATAATTTTTAGTAAAAAATCGATTTATCTGCTCTATATATATAATTTTTCTACATAAAAGAATCGTATTTTTAATGAAATGATATTGTATATATATCTCACTTAGCAGTACTACTGCATCATGTGTCGAGGATTTAGTTATCCTACAATTAATTTTTATTAAAGAATCATATATATATCATGATCCGTGTTTATTCTACATCTGCATGCATGCGTGTACCCTCTCTCTCTCTCTCTCTCTCTCTCTCTCTCTCTCTCTCTCTCTCTCTCTCTCTCTATATATATATATATATATATTTCAATTATAAATACATATGCTAGCTAGCTTTCGATACCTTGTCTTTTTCGTTAGCCTACCGAGATATATATATAATTATATATTTATATATGTATATTACTGGATCGAGAATATTTTCGCATTTGTTATGATCACAAAGAAATTCATAGAGGAACAGGACGTAGACCATGCATCGAAAGACGCCAACATGATTTCCCAATTTAAAATAAAAGTTTGTCTGAAAAGATTCACTTCAACACCTAGCGGCCTGTAAGGTCAACGCCCAACAGTACTACTACCTGTGCTCCGTTTTTCTTTACACTTAAAAATGTTTATTTTATCCTATTTGTAAGTTGCATGAGAATACGTGAGCCTATTAATGCGGATCTAATGCATTATTTCAGAATGAGTATGTCTGTCGTCTTCTACAAGTCCCTGTAATTATCATAAACAATTCTTCATGAGAGCCGTGAATCATTCACCATCGACAATGCATAATGAATATTAGATAAATATATTATAGCCACAGGGCATCTCTATGCATGCATGCACCATAATGATGCCCATTCATGAGACTGATGACTATCATTCATGTATATGAATATATGTGTATATATATATATATATATGTTCCCAATCTCGATAGAAGCTTTTCAACTACTACTGTTTCAGTAGTGCTGCTACGTAGACAAGAGTCACAGAAGGTATTCTCATCTATGCATGCAAATATAATTTTGCAAATGAATCGATCATATGTCATGCAAATTTAATTTATAAACTAAGAAAATGGTACGGGAAGAAGCTTAATTATTTATTTATATATATATATATATATAATATAGTAGATCGATCGACATGCTAGCTTTTGTTGTGCAAGTTTATATATATATATATATGCATGATTCAAAAATATATATATATTATCTATATATATATATGCATGCGTTTCAGTAGTACTGGGTATCAACTGGGTATATATCATGTGGCGCACATTTAATGAAACCCATAGGACCAGTACTCGAATTCGAACTATATATAATTAATGGCCGCGGGTATGATTAAACAGATAAATTACTGAGTTGAGAATGTTCTTCATTTTCTGATGATCAGTTTCAACTTTGTACGTAACAGGGTTAGTCCCCCCGGCCACAGATTTTCCAGAACGAACTTGCCCTAGCTAGCTGCGATCACTTCTTTCTTTTTTCTTTCTTAATTAATTTATTTCCATCCCTTATGTAGTTCTTTTTGACCATTAAAGTTTGATGAGCACCGCAAGCAAGAAATGTTGGTTAATAATTGGTTGTACGACGCAAGACTGTTAATATTGTTTTATAATATATATATATATATATATGTATGTATAGAAGAGATTCTAGTTATACCTCCAAGGAGGGTCAAAGCATCATCCAAATTCATTTTCAGCTTATGATCTCGAGGAGGAGGTAACCATTTCACGAAAAAAGATCTGTCCAAAATGCAGATAGAATATGAATTAGAGAAAATCTTGCCTGCAACCAATGAGTAATCTTGTGAATTACAAAATCAGTTGATTTAGGAGTAGAATCATATCTGGCTGAGTTTCTAGCCAGCTAGCAGAAAGTTCCCAAAGCACCAAGGGAGGAATTAAGGAGCCCAGCTAGAAGACTACTAATCGATCTGATCACATCCTTTGGAATAGATCCACCAAGATGAGATCGAGATCAGTACTAAAGACTTCCAGCTAATCATGAGAGGATAATAATTGGGAACAACCAAATAAAGAGATAAATGATGCCAGATTGCTTTAGATTGGGATGCCACATTAACTCTGAACTCGTTCATCCACAAGAATTGGGCTAATTTTGTCATCTCTCGATCTTGATTGATAATTATGTTATGTGTATACATGAAGTGCGCATCTCTTAGGCGCATTGATAATTGTTGGAGCAAATCAATTAAAATGCACATGATCAGTATATATATACTATAGGACGTATAATTTCATGTATCTATCTCTCTCATAGTCTAGGCTATTGAGTTCAGTCATCATAAATCCGATCTAGTGATATCTAAATCCGATGTATTAAGCCTTTAGTACAATTATAGTTTAACATAGTATTAGATCATCACGGTAGTTATCTTGATTTTGAATTGTGACTACTATTTACCTCATTCAATTAAATTTTTACTTGTTAAATCCACCAAGTATTTAGGAAAATTCTAGCAATAGGACTAATTAAAGAGGAGAGTTGAAACATAATTCAATGATAAAATACATTTCTTCCTATCAACTTAAACTTTTCAAACAATAGGTAACAATTATCATTGGTGATTTCATTTTCTCAATGAATTATATAATCAAGCTAGGGTTGCATTTTTCCATCTCAATTATTTGATCATGCAACTCATCAAATTACAGTGACAATATGCATGGTTGATTGCATGCACCTAATATATATATATATATACATACAGTGGCGGACCCACGTCATCCTCATGGCCCCCCAAAACTTTGTGAAAACATAAATTACTCCCCTATATTTTATACATAATTCTACAAATATAGAAAATGGTCCCTCAAAAAATTTTATAATTTCCATATCATCTATAAAATTTTTTAAAATTTTAATATACATATAAATATCTCTCTCCAATTTTTCTTATAGTCGCAAATTTTTGTTTCATTTCTGTATATACTCTATTTTTAAGGGTGTGACTTCTCCAAAATTAAAATTAAAACTAAGTTTGGGAGACAAAATAAACTTATTAATATGGATCTCAAAGTTTTTTTTTTTTTTATACAATACTGGGTCTCTTAATATGGAATTTGAAGTGAAAATACAAGAAAGATTATTCAAGGTCGATGATTTATAAGAAAAATAGTTTGTAATTATATTTTTATGAATTTTCAATCTATTTTTAATTTACATAAGATAAATGATATTTGTAGTTATAGAATATGTAAGTCTCACTCATTTTCTTTGAAAAAAAATAAGTAAATATACGACCTATATAAAAAAATTATTTTTTAACAGTGGACTTCACTTTTTTTTTTTTTCAAATAGAGTGCCTAGAACTTGTATACCCTAAGACTGTATCTAGCATTATTCTTTATATAAATGTGTTATATAGTAGAAAAGTTGGCCTCCGGCCTCGACATAATGGCTGGTTCTGCCACTGTATATATATATATATTATATATATATATATATATATAATTGCAAACTGGAATATATATTCACCCTCCTGGTGATGTTCCTGTCTCATTAGCTAAATTAATTATAGATCACATCCCCTGCAAACTAATTGTCTAAGTGGTGGTTAAAAAATTTATTAATGCATGCATATTGATCCCAAAATAATAATAATAAATAAATATAAAAAAGAAAAGAAAAATATACAGCCAATTAATAATATGTTTGCCTTGGTAAAATTAAATACTATAAATATATACATATATATATAATATATATAATCTGACGCGAATATCTTATAAGAATAGATGTGTCAGCTAGCAAATGCATGAGGGTCAAGCGGAATTTCTTCGCTTTTAGTAATTCTATATTGGACAGGTACACATCAAGACGTATGCATGTATAGTTGGCAGATCAGAATTATAATTAACTAATGAATGGAAAAATATTTAAATATTCACGTCAAAGTTGAAAATTGTCCCATCTCGATACATGCATCTAGCGGGTCGTAGCTAGCTATATAATGTTTACATCCTAGCTACCTATCAATTCCTATTCCTTCGTATATATATTCCAAAATTGTTCCAAGCATTATTAATATAAGTATTATCACGATAATTATCATTCACAAAACATCTACTTTATGATATTCTTTTACGCTGCCATCAATGATCGATCTCTAGTACTGAGGCTCTTTCACACCAGTCATGAAATCATCAGCATCATTATCATTCATTATAAATTTAAGTACTACACACTAATACAAATAGTGGTTTTTGAGATATAAATTTTTCCTGAGAATATTATTTAGCAACAAATAATTATATTTTCCTATTAAATTCATATCATCAGTAAATCTTCGCAGCAATTCTTTATATTAGATCATTTTTTTTATTACGAGTTATAATTTGAAAAAACTAATAACTTTTTCTTGCAAAATTTAGATCATTGAAAAAATTTTGTAAGTAATATATTTTTGCGATGACATATATATGCATCTTTTGTGATGAATTTGGTTGGTGAAATTTTTCCTGTAAATATTATTTGGTGACAAATAATCACATTTTCCTACCAAATTCATGTTGTCAGTAAATTTTCGCCACAAATATTTATATTTGACCATTTTAATTGTTACGAGTTATAATTTGTAAAAATTAATAACTTTTTCCTGCAAAATTCAAATAATCAGAAAAAATTTGTAGGTAATATTTTTTTTGCAGTGACACATGCATTCATTTGTGACAAAATTAGTTGATGACATTAACTCACTATAACAAATAATGATTTTGAAGTAGAAGTTTTTCTTGCAAATATTATTTGGTGACAAATAATTATACTTTCTTACCAAAATCACGTCATCAGAAAAGAGTTTTCTCTGCCCCTTCCCATGCCATCTACCCAATAAGCTCTCTCTCTCTCTCTCACTCTCTCTCTCACAAATGATTTCTTCCGTATGAAACATCATCTTGATTTTTTGATCTTGTAGATTTTTTCGATTTCTTCCTTAGGAAAATAAATATTCGCTAGATCTTGTGGTATAAGTGCAAAAATCTCATGGGTCTTGTCGATTTTGTCGAGTTCTTGCTTCCTTGCTACCTATTGGCCGGTGCTTATTGTTTTTGCAATTAGCTAGATCGTATGGTATTGATCAGGTATATCTGCTTCAACCTGTCTATTTGTTGCAGTTCGGTTAATGAAGTAATTTGCCATGGAATTCCAGATGCTTGGTAAATGTCAAACCAAATATTCCTTAAATTATTGCGTAATTGTCCTTTTTTAGTCATGAATAACGGTAACTTCATGAACATTGTTAGCTCTGCCACTTTGTCCAAACCAAAGTTCGAACACTATTCCAGATTCTTTGCTTCAAATATGTTTTCGTTTTGGGTCATCAGATTATGCTCTAATTCTAAATTAAAACATCAATAATTTAAGTAGTCCGACAGCAAATTAAAGGTTTAGAGCTTTTAGTCAGCAGTGATAACTTCTAGGATTTCAGGTGTGGGCTATGTGTTTTAAGTCACCTCATTTTTTATTCCATTCGGTGTGATTCTAATTGGATCCGAGAACTGGGCTTTTGCCTATACTTTCCTTTTGTGTGATCTAATGAGCCATGATTATGTTAATATAATGAGTTCTGCAAGTTATTAATATTTTTGTCTTCAGTATCTATAAACGTCAAGGTTAATCCTGGAGAGAACTTTCCTCGCCAGATGCTATTCTATTAGCTGCAGGACATTAGAGGATGGTGATATATATTGACAATATATTGTCAATGTGGATGTGACTGTGTACTACAAAGGTGTTCATGCTACAAAGCTTTTTACTCGTATTATGAATTTCTATATTGCCAAAGAAGCTCCTTATTTAACCAATGGTTGTCATCATGTAGGTGATCTCAATGAAACGTACTTTGCGGGTAATGTTGATGAAGAGTCTCAACGGCTGATCCGGTGTACATATGAGTGCTTGGAGAACGCAATATCTATTGGTATATGTTGGATATGTTAGTTAAGTGATCTCTGAAATGCAACCTCATGAGGCCAAGTTGGATCTGTGGCTGGTCCAACCCGACTCGGCTACCAAAATGTGCCAAACCGACCCGACCGTACATACAGGTCTGTATGAATGGGTCGGATCCTCTCTCTCTCTCTCTCTCTCTCTCTCTCTCTCTCTCTCTCTCTCTCTCTCTCTCTCTCTCTCTCTCTCTCTCTCTCTCTCTCTCTCTCTCTATTTTATTCCTGGTTCTTGCAGGTGATTTCATTTATGTTTTGATCAAATTCTGCATATCTGTTTGGTCTCTTTTCCATACGAATCAATATCATTTTATTACTTAAGGAGTGAGCAGAACACTAGTACAAAGTTGTCAAGGGAAAAACTCCAAAATAAACATCTTTTTCTATACAATCGCTGTTAGGGAGTTCCTGCTTTTTCAAAACTTAAATCTGTGACCTTCCCAACTCCCATGTATGATCAGGTAAAAATCGAGGCGTCAGGATGATGACAACATGGGTCACACATCCCATCGCCAAGTGCCAAGTGCCAAGTGTGTGTACATGTAACATGTGTACAATAAAACCATGTAGCGGATAATAAAAGTCTTGCAACTAAGAACTAGAATTTTTGTTTAAATACAAACTAACTTAAAACACACGTAATAAAATATTACAAGTTCAACATTGTTTCAAATCCAAATTACATAACATAAAAACAAGTAAAGATAATTTTCAGAAGTAAAACAACTCCAAGTCAATACTCTAGCAGAGCCGCCTCTTCGGGCTCAGCCTCCTCCTCCTCAATCTCTGCATCAAAATCTACGGTACCAAAAATAGTGCTACAGGTAAGTAATAATCCAAACACTACAAGATAAAAATATATTACATTCAACAATATGCATGAAAATATGCCAAATGCATGTGTTCTAAAAATCTACATTTTTTCACGCACACCAAAATTTCATTTTTGGCCCATAATAAAACCTTTAAAATAAGTCGTTGCCATTATCCTAGATAAAGGCCTAAACTAAGAAAACCGTCATTTTTCCAGAAAATGGATCATAGTATCCTCTTATAAAATCTCTTCATTTTCCTAGAAAATGACCCATATTTAATATTCAAAACCAGTTCCAATTTAATGCATGCACCATGATCTCCCATAGAGATCATCCACACACTTTGGCCCATATGTCACACCGCAAATAATAACCACGCATGTGACATCTAAATGAGTGATACCCATTCTCACGCCCAGTGCGTACCAGGACCAGGCATCCTCTAGTCCCTACTAGTTGAGTGATCACGGAGTCGACACGACAGCGTTATCGTATCGTGCATTCCCATCGTCGCCCAGCGACAACCCAGGGGATGTCACTCAGTATTATCCGCTCCTGAGTGACTAGATGAGCTCCGCCGAGATAATTCCTCATCCCAACTTGAGGTCGTGATACACACGCACCTTCAAATCTATTTGAGCATGAAAACCTAGTTTCCAGTATCCAACACATGTATATGCATGCACTATGCAATGCAAATGATATGACAGAAAATATCCAACAATTCTCAACATCAACAACAAACAAACAACTCCAACCTCAAATCCATCCGTCTCCCGACTCCTTGGACTCAGTCCGGAATAACTAACGAGTCACAATTTATTGTAAAAGTAATAATATATTTAAATCTAAACTGGAGTTTGGAAAATACTTACGGTGCTATATAATAATTTTTGAAGGATCAACGAGTTAAAAAGGACGAAGAAAAAGCAACGTAATAGTCTAAAAATACTGTGGCCGTGGGTTGTAAAATACCCACTTTTGAATGGGGAAGAACCAAGACTTAAGATTGATAGGGAATGATTTAGAGGTATTTACGAAGCTAGTGGAAGTGAGGGTTGGTTGTGGGTGGTGGCGAAAACGGCAATGGAAGGGCAAAAATTTTAAAACGGAAAGTGAGGTCGTGGGGGCTGCTCCGACGATGGATTGGAACCGAAAATGGGTGGTTTAGGATGGCAAGAGATCGATGATGAAGCTGTGAAGAGATGGTGGCCGGAGTGGAACGACGGCGGTGCTGGAGAGAAAAGACGCCGCGGCTTGGAGGAGTTCATGTGGCTTAACGGTGGTTCGAATGGAGGTGAAATTTGGTGGAGATGATCACCGGTTAGAGGGGAAGAAAACTGGGTGGGCAGTTTGGTACATGGTGGAGGCGAACAGCAGTCCTTGGCGGAAGAAGAAAATGACGGGAGGGAGAGGGGAGAGACTTTGCACAGGAGGAGAGAGAGCCGGAGGAAAAAGTGGAGAAAAAGGAAAGAAAAAAGAGAAAAGAAAGAGAAAGGAAAAAGAGAAAAAGAGAAAAAAAAAAAAAGATGGGAAAAAGAAATGAGGTTCAGTCCTCACCTCTTGAATCTAAAAACTGATCTAACGAAAATAAATTTAAAAACTATAAAACAAAGAAAATAATTTAAACACAATATCTAGCTAAAATATAATAAATAACTAGTCAAAACTAACAACAAAATTTTAAATCTAAAAAAAAACTAAAATAAATTAAACAAAACTTTAAACTCAAAACAATAATTAATATTAAGAAAACTCTACAAAATAAATTTCAGAACTAAATAAATACAATTAAAATTCGATAATTTAAAATAGAAAAACCAATATTATAATTAAATTAAAGTATTCCTTTAATAAAAACACACGTAAAAACGGAGTATCACAAAATCCGTTTAGGGAATTCCTGAACATGCAGCCAATCCTCTGTGAGTTCAATCTTCTGTGAGTTCAAACAAAGAAATAAGCCATCCCTCATAGCTTTAACCTCTACCAAACTATTAAAACCAATTCCATAATTTTTTGAGAAGGCAGCAACAAAATTCCCCCTGCATCCCTTATAATTCGAAAACCTCCACTCATCCTTGGGTTTCCAAAGCTACTACCTACATTCCATTTTAATCCACCATTTTATGGGCCTCATCCATTTCATAATCTGCACTTAATCCATCCACATGCTAAGCTTTTGGTGCCTTTTCTTTCAGCCGTTCCTTCTTTCAGTAAAAGAAATAATGTAAGAAATTTTCAAGTGAATCTACAAATCCAATATCAAAGGTTTAGAAACTAACATTGGGGAAGATGAAATCAGAATTTTTAATTCATGCAAATCATATACAAAGAAGTGAAAATGAAAATCATACCATTCATGCAGACCATAAGCCTTGAGTTACTCCTCAATCTCATCATCATAAGCAAAGCTTGATTTTGGACCAAACTCTAAAAAAACACATCATAATTATTAAAATGATATAAAAATAAACATTATGAAAAATTTTAATAAATATGTAAATAAGAAATAAATTCATTACTTAATTCCGCCTCAAAGCTTTCAATATTATCCAAGGAGGCACAAAGATCAATGGGTATTGGATCCTTCAACCAATTTTGTGTACAAACAAGTGCCTCGACTATTCTTGAAGATAGTGGACTACGAAATGGATCAAGCACACGACCTCCTGCACTGAAGGCTAACTCATAAGAAACTGTAGAACTAGGAATGCCCTTTACATCCTATGCAACTCTTGCAAAAATAGGACATTTTATTTCATTGATCTTCCACCGATCCAAAATATCAAAATTTGGAGCTCATGCCTCACAACCATGTTCTAAGTACTGATCGATCTCTAATTTGTTCATCAAATTAGACTCAATAATTTCTTGCTCATACTCAATCCAAAAAATCTGTTGAGAATCAGAATCAATCATAGTAGGATCAATTGAAGAAGGAGGCTCAGAATAGGAAACTCCACTTGAACTCCCATACACAATACTATACTCTCAATAAATGTCAATCATCAAGTGTTTCACTATTGCAATCATTTCTTCGACTAAATTATTACCATATATATTTTTGAACCAAAAATGCAAAAGACTAAATTTGCATCTTGGATCAAGAACAATAGCAATAAATATTGTCAAGTTAGCTTTTTCAATTGATCCCCAATATTTGTCATACTTAATCTTCATATTTTCCACCATACATTTCAAAACTGCATCATTACTTTTACTCATTGTTAACAAATGTGATTGTATGCCATAAAGCTTCTAGAAATATGCGTTAGATTAGAAATATGCATTAGATGTGACATACAAAGAGCCAAAAAGTCTCACAGTCGCATCATAAAAAATCTTCAAAAACTTTATCAATACTCTAACTCTCTCCCAATCATTAGAGTTAGGTGGGCCCAAGTTCACACTACGACAATAACGAAAAAAAGAATCATCATCCTTCTCCAATCGCAAAAAAGGTTTTTTATATATTTTTGCAACTTCTAGTATTAGATAAGTCGAATTCTATTTTGTGGAAACATCAAGGCATACCAATTTTGTATAATCCATTTTCTCCTTCTCTACACACTATGATCTAACATACCTAATTGCATTGCACACTCTTGTAATTGAATCATTACAATCTTTTAGCCTATCATTCACAATGAGGTTCATTATATGGGTACAACACCTGATGTGTAAGCCCTTTGTTGTATTCACAATGAGGTTCATTATAGCCTATCATCCTCCCTCCCTCCCTCCCGCTCCTTTGTTGTTTTCTTTGTTTTGTTTTTTCTTTGTTTTTTGTTAGTTTTCTCTTTTGTAAGCCCAGTTCCTAGATCTGGTTTTTTGGAAATAGGGAGACGATTCTAGTCTCCATGGCTACGGAGCTTTGGCGCAAGGCGTTGGGGGTTTCAGGTCCAGATGTTTTGGGGAAGCGTTGCCTATTTTCCCGAGGCCTCAGAGCGAGGGTTCGCATGGTCAGATCGGTCCTGAGAGGTCCAAACTCGAGATGGCCTTGCTCTGATCCAAAACGTAGCTCACGGTGATCTAGATGGTAGAGAAGGTTGAAGACGAGGTGGCCTACGGCGTTCAAGTCGGTGCGGGTCAGAACGAAGGTGAAAATGCAGGAGAAATGCATGGGGAGGGCTTGTCTTTCCCTGGCGAGATACCGGAGAGCAGAGCTTTTCTGTGGCATGCAGAGGACCGCCGGAGTATGCACGCATCCGGTGTTTTCAGACTATGTGGAGGAGCTTGGAGCCATGAGCAGCCCCTGTTTTCAGATGGCGAGGAAAGTTTGGAGCCGTGAGCTGCGCATGGTGTTGATCTGCACCTGGCTGGAGGGGGGGCGCCGCACGGTGAGGGGGCAGCAGCAGAAGTTAGAGGCAAAACCCTAAATGGGTTTGTATGTGGGCTGGGTTTTGTCGGGCTGCGCTGTGTACGTGGGCTAGGCTTGTAGGTGGGCTGGGTTTTGGGTTGGGATGCGTTGTGTTATGCTTGGGCTGGGCCCAGGATGTTTTCTATGAGTGGTTGTTTGTTGTATGTATTTTATTTGTTTTAGTTAGCAGTAGGGAACATAGTCTCTAGGACCGAGGGTCTGTAGAGTTTGTACTCCACTCCTTGGGAGGGGGAGTTGTATGGACTGTCTTTCTAAGACAGAGGTTAGTCTCTCAGACGGTTAGTCTAGAGATCTGTCCCTCAGACGATTAGTCTGGAGGCCTTGGGCAAGACCCTGTCAGTCGCAAAGAAATTTGTGGACTGAAGAGCGAGTAAATGTTTATATTTAACTTGTATTTTACAAGTTAAAAGTTGTAATTGTCCGCTTTAATGAATGGAATTTCACTTTAAAAAAAAAAACACCTGATGTGAATATATTTCCCTTCAAACAAATGACCTCCCACTAACTTTTTCAAATACTCAATGGCAACATCATTTGAGGAAGCATTGTCAACTGTAACAGTAAAAATTTTGTCAATGCCCCAATCTTGTAGACATGAATCTACATACTTTCCAATAGTTTCTCCTTTGTGATTAGGGGTCATACAAAAGTTTAGAATTATTTTGTGTAGTTTCCAGTTAGAATCGATAAAGTGTGCAGTAAGACATATATAATTTAAGTTTTAAATCGACGTCCATGTGTCAATAGTTAAACTAACCCGCCCAACCGTTTTAAATATTTTCCTTAACTTCTCATTCTCCATTTTAAACAGTTTAATACAGTCTCTCACTACAGTGGTTTGAGATGGCACTTAAAACCTTAGTTCAAGAGATCCAAATACCTTCCTAAATCCCTGGGCTTCTACTATCCTAAATGGAAGCTCATCACAAATGATCATTTCAACAATTGCCATTCGTACATTTTCTGAATTAAACTTATGTGCATTTGCCAAGTTACTGACATCACTATCTCTAACTCCCACAAGAGGCCCATCACGACTCATATTCTGTTGATCCGTAAGTTTGATTATATGAGGATGTTGCTTACAAGTACCAAGATGCTACAGTATACTTGATGTACCATGTCTTTCAAGATGACAAGAGTAAATCTTGTGACAATAATTACACTCCGCTTTTGGGTCATTTAAAAGGCATCCATCTATTTTAGTGAAATGATCCAACACTACTGAGGGGTCCTTATTTGCCCTCCTTTTACGAGAAGGGAGACTTGTGTCACTAGACAAGTTAATATTTGATGCCTTTTGTGATTGGTTATCCAAAAGAGTAGCCGTTTCATTATCTCTTAAATTTGTATGAGTGTCACTTTCGACGCAATCTATATATGAACTAACATATAATATTACATACAAAAATCAAGATATTAGTAATGCATAGATGCATCCAGCCACACACAAATATAAAACTGGTACAAGAAGAGAGAGAGAGAGAGAGAGAGAGAGAATGAGTAAGTTTATGATAAAAGCCTGGAATTGATTCTCCATTTTACTTTCCCTTCACACTAGATGGTAATCGGGATATATAGTTTTGATGTTTCTAATTTATGGCTTTTCTTATTGCAGATTCTCCATATTTCAGATGTTGAAGTTAGAGAGACAAAAATGATGGGAACTTCTCCCATTATAACCTTAATGGTATGTACTTTTCAAATAAATCTTAATAAACAATTTTAGTGCATATAGTACCATTTGTTGCATATGCACGCATGAAGTTTTGTTGTTCATTGTGTGTAATAAGTTCAGGGATGAGTTTAGGCACCGATAAAACCCCACATGAAGTTCTGATGTCCTACACATTTGAGATTGTTTTTTTAATTAATTATTATTGAAATCATAGATTGGCCAAAAAAAAAAGGTAGATGTTGAATATATGTTATGTTGGGGAGGACACAATGGTTACTGATGGATCTTTGAATAGAGTCAATGAACATGAATTTTCAGGGGGGGAGGGGAACGTTGTTGGTTTTGGATTCTATTCCAAACCATCCCAGAACTTTCAAATAAATTGTCATGATCCAGAAAACATATTTTTAATATATATATATATATATTTAGGTTTTTTTTAATTTTTTTTTATATATTTTCTCACTTTTTGGTTGGTTTTTAGAAGATTTTTAATTTTTATACTACTTGAAACTAACATACCCAAGCACTTATCCTTCCTACTATCCACCATTAAAGAACTTCAAAACCAAAGCCAATTGCAGAACCCAACAAAGCACCATTGCCCACTTCAATAACTCCAACCAAACCAAACCCCACACCCTCATCTTGAAGAGAAACACAAGCATCGTTCATCCTCTAAGCAAAACCCAGCACAAAATCACAAAGATAAATCGCACGAAGCAAAACCAAGCACAAAATCATATTTTCAATTTTCAGTTTTGGAGGAAATGCGTTAAATAGAGGGACTCACTGGATTGAACGACCACAAACAGTGAAGATGACACTGACGATGAACGATGATGACCAACAGTGACGATGAATGGAGTGGTGCACTGGCAGCTAGGGTTTGTGAAACTTTGAGGGGAAGAGCTCTGCCTTGGTTCAAAACGCAATAGTCGGTATCAGTTTCGACCAATATTTACTTAGTTCAACCTCCTAGTGACGTGGATCCGAAGAACCTGACTTTTGTCAGGTGGGCTCAAGTCGGTTGCGGATGGATCAGCCTACTGCATTTCATGCATAGGCCTACTGAAATGTAAGTGACCTCTTTGAAGATTGAGTTTATAGTGTTGTTTTGGTTAGTGACCCTAGTACTTGAAACCAACGAAAGCACACTGCATTGACCAGTATTGGTTAGCTTCTCACATTTTGGTGGTTCTGGGCAAACTCTAAAGATGTGTTTAAAAGTTTATTTATTTATACTTGACACTGCCACCTTTAACCATTTGTGGGTCAAAGCTAAGCTTGTGATTTTACATAATAATATCTGCCCCACTTGTGCATTGCACTGAACTCAACCGAGAGAATTGATGTAAAGGTCTCAGCACCACAAGACAATTGCAGGGTACCAAGTCATTACTTATTAGGCAAGTATAACGCTCATTTATATATATATATATATGAGATATATTTAAGTACACCTACCACACACACACACACACACACATATACATATATATATATGGATGGGGAAAGGGCCAGGGTCTTGTAAACCACCTACCAATTTTGAGAACATTGTTGAACTTAAATAACATACATATATATATACACATGAAGGTGTGAATAATCGTCTGGTCAATTCAACAATTTTGATGGTTAAGCATTTTCTTACCTATAAATAATCAACTCGATCTAGTTTCATGGTCATGAAAACTTACACGATCGTGACCATGCAACGAATTTGGTCACAATAATATTGAACAATATATATCTTGGATTAATTAAGCTTTAGAACAGGAAGATACAGAAGCTAGCTAGCTACACTCTTATACATCCTACTCAAATTTTAAGTATTGTACGTGTTAATAAGATATTACCTATTAATTCTTGAATTAGTTATTCTAAAAAATAAAAATTTGATTTATTGATTGATAAGAATATTGCACATCAATGCAGCATAATTAGAGTATAAAATATTATAGTAATTATATATAACTCTTTCGCACAAAATATAAATTGTTTATATATACATATATAGTTTAACTAGGACTAATATCTAACAACATATGATAGGTTTAAGGACCACTGAATATTTAATTAGTGGCAGTTAAAACTAAGTAATGATTTCAATGCATGTTTTTTATATAAGAAAGATTGAAGTATAGGCCAATTTAATCAAGAATATTAATTAAACATCAATATTTATGGTGGTTTCGGGCAGGCATGCATGCATGGGATGATCATCGGCCCTCATCATCATGACCAAGCTGGTAGCTAGCTAGGAAGTAATTAATTTAATTGGTTAGTTTCGGACCCATGCATGCATGCACAAACATTCTGCTGCATGGTCATCATCAAGGATATAGCGATCTCTACATGCATATAATATATATCCTCGATTCCTAATTGGTCATCAATATCAGTCCATCGATCTGATTATATATTCTACCTACTTATTTCTAGTTATAATTATTTTCTTTTTATGGTGGAGTCACTACAACACAATTTATCTTTTGTGATAGAGAAACCGTTATAAAAAATGACCAAAACATTACTAAATACATTTGGTGACGATTTGAAACTGTCACCACGACCATCACCTAATGTGCATAATAGAAAATAATTGGTGACAGTTTACTGTGCAAATGTCACTAAAAATAATTGGTGACAGTGACGGTTGGAGGTGTTCTGTTTGGTGTAATGTTTAAACATGGCATTTTTCTATGACGGTTGAAATCTATCACAGAAAGTAACATTCAAACGTCCAATAGAACGTTCAAACGTCAATTCAACCGATTGACATTCGAAAAACAGAAGTTGATGTTCATTGGTTATGGTTTGAACGTATCATATTTACGTCCGAACATTAACTACGTTATACGCTAGAATGTCTGATCGAATGTTAACGGACAAATGTTCGAACATAACGATGTGACTTTTGAATGTTAGGTTTAGTGTTAAAGGATAAGCGTTCAAACGCAACTGGTACGTGCAGAGGAATGTTTGAACATTAATCGTTTAAACATTCGAACGTTTTGTTTGTTTTTGGGTGAGTATGTTTGAACGATGGATTGTACGTTTGAATGTTATATTATAATTTTGTGTATTTACGTTTGAACATTGATTCGAATGTGAACCAATGTTTGAATGTTTCTTATTTACATTCGAACGTACAAATCAGAAATACTAATTTCATAAAATTAAACAAATATACAAATTGTATCATATTATACCATCATTTAACAACTAGTATTGAAATATAGCTAGTTGAGGATCAGATAACCCTAATTCTAGAGAGAGAAGCTCCCCCCACTCTCTAAGGAAAAGCCAGCGCCATCCAACAGGGAGGTGGGAGCCTCGGCTCCCTCCTCCCTTCCCCTTCCCCCCCTCTGTCTTGTTCGTCTAGCTAGATTATTTTCTACTTTGTCTAGTTTTGGAATAAGGTTGCTTGGTGATGGACTGCGGTGATGGCATGATGCCGTGGCTTATGCACATAGCCCAAATTCCCGATGACTCATTCCTCTCTCTCTCCCTTTTTCCGGTAGATAACAAAGTTGAAATGCAGTTATGGCCATGCATGAGAAGTGGTCGAAGAAGTGAATGGAGAAAGAAAGGGAAGGATGTTCTCGGTCGGTGGCTCCCAGTTGGTTGGTTTTTGAAAATGCTCTGGTTTCAGAGCATAAAACAGAGGATCAAGTCCTCTTGCAAATGTGGATGGTCTGCCCAGTACACGGCAACCCCACGGTGGACGTTACCAAAAGGTAATGACAGCCTCTGAAGTGGCGGAATGCGGTGCAAGGTGGTATGGGTCCTCGGCTTGGGGGAGGGGGGGGGGGGGGGACCTACGTGTGGGATAGGTTCAGAAATGGTTGACTCGTGGATGTGCATAAACTGATGCTCTTGTCAAAGTGCAGCTCCAGTGAACCGCTTGTGGAAGCCAGTGTCCGTGCGTTGGTGAACCCATTGAGGAAAGGGAGGTGGCAATAAAAGTTTATGATGAAACCCTAGCTCCCTCTTGCAATCAGACTTGGTCCATGGGTTTTGTTGTTTAATGGGCCTATGTGTTAAGATTGGGCCCATATGTTTTTGTTTTAGACTGGATCATGTATTTTGCTTTTAGGTACTTTGTTTGTTTTACTTTATAAATAATAAGAAATAGGCTATTGGACTTGAGGTCTATAGTAGTGGAGTCTCACTCCTCTTTTGGAGGAAGGTGGGTGGCTATCTCACTTCTTCGTTGAAGGAAGGTGGGTGTTTGTACTA
Source organism: Carya illinoinensis (assembly GCF_018687715.1). Taxonomy (NCBI): domain Eukaryota; kingdom Viridiplantae; phylum Streptophyta; class Magnoliopsida; order Fagales; family Juglandaceae; genus Carya; species Carya illinoinensis. The sequence goes on from NC_056760.1 coordinate 42,472,544, forward strand.
CTCCTCCTTGGGAGGGTGGAGCATGTTAGTACATCTCTTTTTCAGAAGAGATGTCATTTCAGTTCTATTTTTTAACAGTGTGCGTTCTCAATTGACTTGTCAATTGAGAATATATAGAAATTTAGACAATGTCCGCCATAAAAAAATTTATGGGCGGGAGAGCCCCTCATAGTTGAGCAATTTGGCTAGTAATCTGGATATTTTCTTGTAATGATTAGTCACAGTTGTAACTTCAGTTTCATTAAATGGAATGAAATCTATTTAAAAAAAAAAAAACTAGTAATATCTTATAAAGTTTTAAAATTAGATATTAAAAGTTATATATAATGATCAAATTGATCAAATTCATTTCTTTTTCTTTCCTTGCCCACTGCAATTCTACTGTGGTGACATAACACGCTCTATTTGCACTATCATGTCCTGCTGCATTTACTCTAAGACTTCACTGCGCATTCTTTCCTCTTGTTCTCTCTGTTGCTTCTGCAAACACGTATCTAAATCAAATTGGCGTCCCAAAAGAGACTCAAACTCTTGTTGTCTCGATCTCATATTCTCATTTTCTTGTCATCCTGCTTCTAAATATTTCGTAAAATTATTAATTTGTGAAGTCGACGAGGTTATGGAGGATGAATCGGGACGCTTGAAAGAACTTCCAAAACCTCGTCGTGAGCACTTTGCTAAATATGTCTATGCCATTAGAAGAGGATTCCTCAAAAGCTGACTAGATCTCCATTATTTTTGCCTGCAATTAGAAAGAAAATACACAATAAGTAACGTATTAAAAATAATACAAATAAAAAATAAATTATTCACTTGTTGCATAATTTGTTTAACAAATTAACACTGCTTACATAATTATTTGTAGCGGCGGATCCATCCACTCACTACACTTATTAATGTGAGCAACAACATAGAAATGAATGAGAAAAAAATTTTCAAAATCATCACGTTTTTAACAAAGCCACATTAGTAATTTTAAAAAATAATGTTAGTACTTAAATAATTTGCATATTAGAAAAATATATAAATTTCTATAATTTATTGTTTACCATTTTCTCAACAAGACGATGGAATGACCTTGAACAGCATAATGATGGACAGTCAGGGTGGATCTATTCTGTGTATTTGTAGAATTTAAGTGCTATAAAATTAATTAAGAATGCTAATTGTAATACATATACATATAATATATAGAACATATATAAATGTAAATAATTAAAGGATATAAGTTTAGAATACCTAATAATCTGGACTTGCGAAAAGATCACAACACTTCCTCTAATCATCTAACTTTATCTTCTGGAAAGTAGACTACGCAACCTCTTCTAATGTCTCAAATTTCTTGAAGTGGTCATGACATCATCCTTTGTGACGTTGGAATAGTGTAGCCATCAACTCATTCATGTCTCAAATCCTCACTATGACTAAAATCGAAGTTGAATTCATTTTAATAAGTGAATTACGTCAAAAATATGATATACTATTTTAGGTGAAAAAAATGTACTCTCAAAATAAACTCACTGGCACACGACTTTGAATATGTTCCTTTATCTCATTTGGAACATTTTACCATGAACGCACAGAAAATGGAGCATACGCATGGACTACTGTGCCAATATAGGAGGAAAGCACTGCTGCATTATCATCTACTCCCCTAGTGGGATTATCAGGAATGGTGACTTTGAGTATTTCCTATCTTCTATTTTTCTCAAGAGAGATGCCACGTGTATAGCCACTATTGTGACGAGCGGATGCATCAATGAATAGATAATAGTATAATTATAGTTATATAGTTATTGAGAGTATTAACAAATAATTAATTATTAACGACATTTCCTCACTGGTAGGTGTTGACTGGCTGTCTATCTCTTGTGTGTTAACTTCTTTAGGAGTGGATTCCTCAGGTGAGGAGTCCTCAATGGGTTCAGGACTTAGTAAATGAGGCACATTTTTTCGTTGTCATTTTGGCGGCGTTATTGAAAATGATTAATATGGTAAATAAAATTAATTAGAAGAAATTATTAAAATTATAATATTGTATAGTCACCTATATGAATAAACTATTTAGTACTTTTATTCTTTATCTTCGGATATATTTTCCATACCTGTTTCAAAATCTTCCTCAATAACATCTTCGTTATCATCATTAATCTCTTCTTCATCCTCCATATCCACTTCCTTCCCCGAATTCTTCTTTTTCTTCTTCTTCTAACTCTTTTTCTTCTTCTTCTTCTTCTTCCTCACTTACTTTGGACAGGTCGAGATGGATGGGCTGTGGGATGTCATTGCTACACAAGGGGAGTAACTCGAGTGCACCGAGGTCAACAAACAAGTTAATACCCTTTCCATCTTCCTGGTAGGCCTCTACACTTGAAGTGTCATTTTCATCTTCACTATTTTCATGATTCGTATTCGTTTCTGCTTCATATATATTTCGAAGGACAAAGTTTTGTACGACTCGCCAATTATCTCTCCAATATCTTCATCAACACTTTTCATTGGTTCAATCAAGTAATAGACTTGGGTAGTTTGACAAGCCAATACAAATGGATCATTTCCGTGCCATTTAGATGTAGTATTGACAATCTTAAAGTGATTATCCTTATGTATTGAAATTCGAACATCGCTTAGATCCCACCAATCACATTTAAAGACATATGTTATAGACCTACCCAGATATTTCAATCCGATAATATCACGTATGACATTATAATAGTCAATATCATCTGTTTCATGACTCCCCCTGACTAACACACTACAGTTTTAAGTCTTTCTATTATGTTCATGGTCTAGAGTATGGAATATATAACCTTGAACCGTGCATGCAATGTATCAAAGTGCTCTGTTTGAAGGACCACGAGTCAAGGCATACAATTAAGGAGAAACTAATCCGGGATCACGAGCACGTTGTTTCAAAATCTAACAATTAATATAGTATATACTTATTAAAAGTTCCAAAATCTAACATATATTTTTAGTTCATACTCGTTGTTCAAACCATCCAGAAAATTCTTTCTCATATCTTGCTTCTATATTTTCTACACCTTATGTCCTAAGTTTGTCCATGTGCTCACTGTATCAAATTGCAAAGTAATATTATTTTGAGCACCAAAGTTATAGTTAACCTTTTTAAACTATAATTATACCCAACATGCAACGACATACTTGATATAGTAATCAATCTCCTAGTAATTATTTAGCACTTACCACTAAACTTTACCCAACTCTCCACCAATTAAATCATAATTTGTTTGTGCACCCAAAAGTCGTACATTCTGTGAAAACACTGATAGCTCATGAGGAGGAGTAGCAAGATTAGCATTTCACTCTTGATCATTAAATTGTATCTCAACACCATGAAGATATAGAGAGAAAAATGTTAACCATTCATCATGTATATAGGCATCTGCTATTGAATCCTCAGCTCTAACTTTATTTCCAACAGTGCACTTGAATCGACCTAAATATCTTTCAACTGGATACATCCAACGGTACTACACCTGTCCACCTAATAGTATCTCCCGGGGTAAATGTACTGCTAAATGGACCATGACATAAAAAAATGATAGTGAAAAGATCTGCTCGAATTTACATAGTATAGTAGCAATGTTGTCTTCCATCTTCTGCAACATATCTCAATTTACTACCCAAGCGCATAAATTCTTGAAAAACATACAGAATTTAGATATGGCAACATGTACATTATATGTCAGCTTCCCACAAATTCCCACCTGTAATAATTTCTAAAAAAATACATGACAGGCATGACTTTTCAATCCACTTATTTTCCAGTCATCAGGGCTCATACATCTACCGATATTTGAAGCAAACCCATATTGAAACTTCACAACTTGCAACCATTTTTAGAAGTCCATCGTCTCCTCCATCGTCATCGTAAAACATGCATGCAGCATGACCATCCTGTCACCTTCCACCCGCAAAGGTAGATTATGTTTAATTCGTATTCTCTTAAGATCTTTCCTCATCTTGATCGTGTCCTTCGTCTTTTTGTTAATACACATCAATGTACCTAGTATATTATCATAGATATTCTTCTCTATGTGCATTATATTCAAACTGTGTCGTAACATGCAGGAAGACTAATACGGCAAGTAAAAAATAATAATAATACACTTTGTCCAATTCAATTCTGCTGCACCTTGCTTTCCCTTGTTCTTTCCAGAATCTTTGCCAAAATTGTTCGCACTAACATGTATCAGTTCTTCCACTATCTCTTCCCCAGACAACTCATTTGGTGCAATTCTATCCTCTACTCTCCCATTAAACTTAGCACCTTCTCATCTCCAACAGGTTGTCTTGCTTGCAAATGTTCTGTTAGTCCTCTTGTCGAGGGGAAAGGGAAGAGACCCAGGTAGAGTTCATCAGCTTCATTGGATTCTGATGACGACATTCCCCCTTTTCTTAGATGGTCTTTTGGTAGGGACATTTGTTCCACGATCTTCCCGACCCCCAGCTAGTGGAAAGGGGATTACTTCATTATTGACCTCGAGCGTGCCATCCCCTTACTCGCGTTGTGTTGGAGATTCAAATCCCTCTTCACTGTTTCAGCAAACACATTCTCTAGCAGTTTTAGCATGCTCTAGCGACCCTGTTCTCCCATATCTCCCAGAGCCATTCTTCTCAGGTGCCACGGCGTGTATCCTCATCAGGGGAGTCTGTGGGCGCATCTGAGGCTTCTCCTGTCACTGTTGGGGCTGGGACAAGCTTGGGAAATGCTTTATGTGAGAAGGCGTGTATTGGAGTTCTTCCCATAAAGGGGGTAGCGCGCTCACCCAGGAATAGAGGAGACCATGTGCATTGGGCCCCGCTGGTGGCTCTTGACTTAGAGGAGTCTCTAGTCCAGGTTAGTTCCTTCATCCCTAGTCCCAAGCTGTCGTGATGCTTAGGCCATCGTCTAGATGAACATTTTCTTGATAAGGTGTGGGTCAGGGTGCGGCCCTCGTAGTGGATGACCAAAAGAGGCTGGAACTCAGGAACTGAGCGTCCCTCTCCTTGGCCCGTGGGATTCTAGGTGACGCCAAAGGCGAGTGGGGATCTCGGGAAGGGCTGGAAGATTCCCTGGCTGACCTGCACTTGTAGAAAACCTAGGAGGAGGTCACCTTGTGTTATCACAATCTCAGACGTGAGTTAGATATGAGAGAAAACCTTCAGGAGATGCTCAATCGTTTGTCGGAGAAGCTCGAAGGACTACAAGCTGCGAATGTGGACCTGAGTAGGAGATGTAACTCTACCAATACTTCTCGCCAATTTACCGAGAGAGGGTTCTTGCAGGTTTCCAAGTCCCTCACCAAGAGGTGGAAATCTCTCAGGGTCATGCGGGCTAAGTGGCGAGAACTGGCACTAAAAGACTACTTGTTGTCGAATCTCAAGGTCGACATGGCATCTCTGGACCTTGCACTATGAACCCCAGTCTAGTGGTTCTCGAGGCGGGAGCTCAAATTGAAGTGGATCTGGTTCCCAGGGCTTTTTAGGTCATTCCGGTGGTGCTTGTGGCCATTCCGAACCCCCCGAAGGATATTGCTGAATATGAGAAGGGGCATTCCAATACTATCTAGAAGGGCTTTGAGGTCTTATAGTTGCTTTTCTTCTTTATTTATTTATTTATTTATTTTTATGCTTTGGTGTGTAGTCCTTGTTTTTTTTTCCCTTTCCCTTGTCTTTCCTAATTGTACATACCACCTTTTATGGATTTAGTATGCTTTGGTGTTTCTTTGTTCTATTTTATATTTAGTATTCTTTGTGCTCTCCTTGCAGTCAGTATTTCTCAGCACCTACACCGCGGCGTCTTGTCATCCACTGGGTCACTAAGGCATCCATGCCTTCCCCTGTGTGTTGAGACCCCCATCGTTGTACTCTTCTTGACTTGACCCATGCCACAAGTATTAATTATCGTTCAGTGTGTCTCGTCAGATGTGACAAGTGACAGGTAGTGCACATTTCCCAAGCCTGAGAAGCAGTGTACGATCCCTTGGCTCGGCAATATAAGGTCCCCCCCCTGGTCAGTTGTGTCTATCACACATTTCCCTTCATCCGCCCAGGGTCTCCTTTTCTCTTCCAAGTGATTGGCTCCTTCCTTGGCTAAACTTCCACTTTTTTTATCTGTTTCCCCTGGGGCACTGCTTCATAGAAGACTGATGCCATGTTGAATGAAAGAGACTGTAAGGTCCTCTCCAAAGGAGAATAGGCCATCCTTTTCTGACCTTAAATCAGCAGTTATCATCGTCTTGACCTTACAACCCTTGTGTAGGTATCCCACAATTCTTTGGGGTGGTTCCCAAAGGTGTACATCGTCCCCTGTCATTTAGGGGACTACCATGGGACTGATGTGAGTCAAGTTATATAGGGTCCTCGTTCAATGGGTTTTACTATCTCAGCACCGGTCTCATAGCTTTGGTTTCCTAACGATGTCCTGACCCAATCGGTCGGGCGGGTCGAGTTAAGCACATGCACTTACCCCTGTTACAAATGGGAGTCATCACAGGGGAGAGGTCACTCATACTTCTCTATGCCTAAGGTGGAAGTGAGAATGACTAGGCTCTCACCCCAGAAGGGCAATCCTGCAACCCCAACTTTTCAGCCAAAGGTACCGCAGTGTACCCCGTCAAGCCCGACCTTGTTTTGGATCTTTCTTGACTTTTGTCTCTTTGCACGATTTTTTGAAAATTTTTTGTAACTTTCCAATGTAATAGTTCTGATAGTTGATGAATAAAACATTCTTTTGTTTATGCCCTCAATTTTTGTCGTTCTTTCTTGATTTATTTGCCTACACTTTGCACATGCCCCTCGCGGGTGGTAAGATGGTGGTTGTTTGTCGAGACTTGGCACTTTCTTTAAATGTGAAGAGTGCATAACTTATCATGCTATCATAATAATACCAAGTGATGGATAGTACCTCGCCGAGTATCATGGCCTTTTATCTGCTTATATTCATGAGGATCAACTACTTAGGTTGAACAAACTTAACCTTAGCATATGGTGTTTTTTGCACGTAGGGTTGGCCTTGGTCGGGCCCACTTAGCTACTTAAGCCATGTTGGCCCACATTTTCCCAACGGGCATGGCATGAAAGGTTGGGTTCGACCCACGACTCATCCACATATTTGACAAAAGCTAGGACCTTGCTAACCCTCATGCTCGAGAGGGATTGAGCGGCACGCAAGTCTATAATCACCCAGAAATCCTTCCCCTTCACTTAAACCTTTTGCAAAGGCCAAGTGACACGTAACGCTAGATGCACCCCGTTGACCCTCATGCTTGGCGAGAAGGGTTGCTTATCAGCATTGTAGAAATCAAACCGGTTAGTGTAAGTAATCACTGAAGTTGGCAAACCTGGGTTATCTTGCTATTGTGTGAAGCATTGAAATGTTATCCACCTGCAAAGTTTCTCTTTTCTAAAATCTCATTGGGTAGTCTTGGGACTATCTCGCACTCTGCCTAGGGGGGACATGGGTGCCTCAAATCACACCCTTCCCTTTAGGCCCCTAGGGAGAGGTAATCATCCATTCGTCGCAACAGGACAGGGTAATGTTCGGGCAGTCTCAGGGTTGGACCTGCTCTCCTCCGTGTGGGAGATCTGACTAGCCTAGAGCTAGTACCGCCTATTGACCTTCACATGGAGGTTGCCCGTTTGGGCAGTTTATGACTGTACCCACTCTCGTCCATTGATGTCGCAGGAAATGGGAGTAAGGGCTAGGCTGGAGCTCTGCCCACTATTCATTGTGGTGAAACGGGGTATGTTCGGGCAACTTAAGGGCTAGACCCGCTATCCCCCGTGGTAGGTTCGAGATGTCCTCTGGCTCGTACCGCCCTTTGGTACCCCGAGGTGAGGTAATCTGTTTGGGTAATCCCTGACTAGACTCGTTCCCGTCAGTCAAAGCCCATGGTGAAAGTAAGTCGATGTGCGATCAGGGTTTGCCGGCTTCCCATCGCGAGAGGGATAAAGAAGCCCTTTAGCATTACACCTATCTCTCTGGTACCCCTCCCCCCCCCCCCCCCGGGGTAAATGTCAAAGGGTCGCGAGGCCGACCACTGCTTTGTTGCAACGGGGATGGGCTAATGTTCAAGCAGCCACAGGGTTGGACTCACACTCCCGTGCAAGGGAGGCTAGGCTAGCCCAGGGCCAACCCCGCCTATTGACCATCACGTGTAGGCAGTCTATTTGGGTAGTTTGTGATAGTACCCGCTCCCATCCATTGATATTGCATGAAGGGTAAATCGCTATTAAGGTCTCATTGGTGTAGGTTGAGCGCAAACAGGGATCTTGTTTTCAGGTGTGCCAATCCCTGAAACATTCACATTCTTTTCATCAAGAGTAGGTATATAGTGATTACAAAAGTTGATAAAAAATAACACATATATGCATTACTAAGCCTTTATCGGTAGCACATTCGCAGGTGTTCAGCGTTCCATGGATTCGTAATCCGTTCTCGTGGGAGTTACAGAGCTAGTAGACTCAAGGATGGTTGCTAGCAACTACTACGTAGGGGCCTTCCCACTGTGGTCTGAGTTTGTCGTCATTCCTCATGGTGGTCCCCATCTGTTTCAACACAAGGTCCCCAACTTTGAATGACCTTCGGTACACTTTTTGGTTGAAGTAGTGCTCTACCTTTTTCTTGTGCGCTGCCATTGTTAGTTCTGCTTCTTCTCAGATTTCTCCCACCAGGTCAAGTTATTCTTCAAGACGTCGGTCATTGTAGCGTTGCTCGTAGTGGTGCACCATGTAGGTTGGAATATCCAACTCAGCCAGTGGCATGGCTTCATGACCATATGCAAGGGTGAACAGGGTTTCCCCCAGTGGAGTCCTCACAACCACTTTATAGCCCAGAGAACTGCCGAAAGCTCTTCAGCGCAAGCTCCCTTCCAGTCATTCAACTTCTTCTTCTATATTTGTAGCAAGGTCTTGTTGGTTGCTTTTACTTGGCCATTTGACTGGGGGTGTCTTGGAGAGGAGTACTGGAATTTGGTTCCCAGGTCTTGACACCAATCCTAGTAGTGGTCGGAGTCGAATTGCTTCCCGATATTTGAAATGATGACACAAGGTACACCAAATCTACAGACCATGCTTTTCCATAGGAAACGGGAGGTACTTTTAGTAGTGATCATTGCCAGCGCTTCAATTTCAACCCACTTGGTGAAATAATCCATCGCTACCACCATAAACTTCACCCAGCCTTTGCCTGGGCGAACGGGACCCACCAAGTTGACCCCCCATTAGGCAAAGGGCTAGTGAGAAACTATTGATGTTAGTTCTTCTGGCAGGCTTTGACACTTCCTAGCACCTTTGACACTTCCGTATGTATTCCTTGGCGTCTCTCAAGGTGCGTGGCCAATATTACCCTACTCGCAATGCCTTCCCCGCTAATATTGTTCCTCCGGCATGGTCATCGCAGATCCCCTCAAGTATTTCTGCTAATACTTGCTAGGCCTGTTCGCTGGAAATGCATCTTAGTAGGGGAGTACTGTATCCCCTACAGTACAGAACACCATCAACTATAGTGTATCTCGCCACTTGGTACCTAATCTTCCTTACTTTTTGTTTATCGTTGGGGACCTTGGTCCTTAGATATCAAAGAATTTCCTGGGCCCATTTCGGCAGGTCCAGTCCTATATCCAACAGCTCGATCCTTATAGCTGGTATTTCTGCAGTCCTAAGGATGGCCAATTCTAGTATCGAGGTGGTCTCCTGCCAGGATTCCGTCTTTACTAGCTTGTCGGCTTTGTTGTTCTCGTCTCTCAGGATTTGTTGTATTTGGAAGTGCTTAAAATAATCATGCTCAGCCCGTATTAATGTTAGATAATTTTTTTCAATTTTTCACTCTTCGCCACAAACTCTCCTCATATTTGGCTAACCACCACCTAGGAGTTAGGACCTCTACCTCTTCGGCGCCCAGGGACTTTGCTATAGTCATGCTGAAAAACAGCACCTCGTATTCCTCTTCGCTATTTCTTGTTTTGAATGCTAACTTAATAGCATAATCATGTTCTCACCTCTGTTGGTGATGATATGCACTCTTGCTCCCTCCCCAACCTAACAAGATGAGTCATCAACGAAGACTTGCCAGAGCTTTATAGGTTGTGCATATTCCCTCTCGTCAGTAAAGCCAGTGAACTCTACAACAAAATCTGATAGCATCTATTCGATGTCTAACTTGCTTAGCTCCATGACCCAATTAGTGAGATGTCTTGAGGCATCGGGTCGCTGCAGGACCTTTCTCAGGGCAACTTCCATGAGGACTTTGGTGGGGTGGCCCTGGAAGTAGGGTCAGAGCTTCCAAATGGTTATTATCAGTGCAAAGGCGAGCTGCTCGATACGGGGGTAACTAGCTTCCACCCCCCATGTAAGCTCAGCTGACATATTGAATTGGTCTTTGAACCTCGCCATCCTCTTGCATTAAGACCGCTTGTGGGGAGATGAACAAGTACAGGGTCAACGTTTCCTGGCACCGGGGTTGGCTAAGCAATGGAGGGCTAGCTAGATATTTGTTGAGTGATGTGAATGCAGCGTTGCACTCTTCATTCTAGTCTTGGGCCTTCCGTAGCACCTTGAAGAAATGGTAAGCACTTATCCGTTGATCGAGATACAAAACGATTAAGAGCTACCACTCAACCAGCGAGTTTTTATACGTCATTAATGTTCTGGAGAGGGGGCATGTCTAAGTTGGCATCCACTTTTTCTGGATTGGACTCAATTCCTCTTTCCAATACTACAAACCCAAGAAATTTTCCTAGCCTACCCTGAATGCACATTTGGCAGGATTTAGCTTCATCTCAAACCGTCTCAACCCTGCAAAGGCCTCTCAGACGTCGCCTAGGTGCTGCGCTGGGTCCCTACTTTTGGCCGTGAGGTCATGCACGTATACCTCCGTATTGTTTCGATCTGGTCTTTGAACATTCGGTTGACTAGGCATTGGAATGTGGCTCCCGTGTTCTTCAGACCGAATGGCATGTTAAATAGCAGTACAGTTCCCAATCGGTGATGAACGTCTTTTCCTTGTCACTTGGATTTATGCGAATCTGATTGTACCCAGAGTAAGCATTCATGAAACTCAACTTGTGATGGCTGGCTGTCGAGTCTACAATAAGGTCGATATGGGGAAGTGGAAAACTAGCTTCGGGATGTCTTGTTCAGATCCGTGAAGTCCACGCACATTCTCTATTTACCGTTAGGCTTCCTCATGAGTATTACGTTGGACAACCACTCTAGGTAGAGCCTCCCATATGAACCCTACCACGAGCAAGTGGTCCACCTTAGAGATGATGGCAGTGTTCATCTCGCTGCATGATAGCCGGTCAAGGGCGATGGGTTGGACTTCCCAGGCCAACCACATTCGGAGGTACCGTTCCTATCACTTGGGCTGGGCCTAGGCCCCTGAGCCCGAAGGCCCTAGAAACCACCCCCAACAATTAATAACTAGATCATAAAGACATCAACAATCCCATAAAGAAAGCATGACTGAATCTATTAAAAACATTGGTTGTAAAATTATCCAAATACAAGAAAGACTACTAAGAGATAATAAACGAGAATTGTATCAGCAAGAAAGTTTATGACATTAATCCAATAGAATTGAAATCATCATTATTCAAGTAAGATCGTCCCTAGTTTTACCAAGGAATTAGCTCCCCATTCAAAAGAAGAATAAATCTTTTTTTAAAAGATCCTTTATTCTTTTCTATATCTTATTCATCCCAAAAGTTGGGATTAAATAGTTGTAGAATTTGAAAGAAATTAGAGAATCACAGCTATAATCTAGCCCAAAAATCTGAAAATAGTTTCTAAAGATGAATGTTAACAAAAGAGATAATTATCCCAAGAATAACGGAATTATCAAAAAAATGAAAGATTCAATGATAAGCAGCTTGATTTGGGAAGCTTGGATCTCGAGAGGATCCCGTCGGGTAGATGTCGTGTACATTGAGCATTCCTAGTCTTCTCGCCTTCGGAGCGGTAAGTCTACTTGCCTTCAAGAGAGATTAGTCTCTTTGCTGCTCTTGGGACAATGTTCTTTGCCAAAATCTCCTCGGCCAGTGATCGAGATGAAAGACTCCTGGCCAGGATGATATATTCTTGATCGGGATGGTAGATTCCTCTCACTAACCTATCGAGAGGTAAGTCTTCTTGGCCAAGCTAGTTGTTGCCTACGATGTCATTTAGGTTGGCTGCTTAAGTTAGTCATTTAAATTCAACTTTTGTCGCCCAAGCTAGTCGCCCAATCAAACCGCTCAAAACCTTGTTGCTTCTTGCCTAAGAGGTAAAGCATTTCGCTCATCGCCTAATCCTCACCTCCAAGTCTTGTCGCCCTTGGGTCTCCTCAACTCTCATTGTCTCTCCTCATCACCAAAGGTTTCAATTCGATTTTTGGTGCCTACGAAGTTGAAAGAATCCATTTTTCACTTTTCTTGGGCAACTCCTCAATTTTTGGTTGCCAAGTCTGTGAGCCATGATCCTGAGTTTCATGAAAAACAACATAAATATCAACAATATCAGATAAATCACTAATAGTATCTAACTCAGAGTTAATAAGAAAGTATTCAAGGAAGTCATAATCATGAGCTGTGTGAACTCTCCTATTTTTGAGTGCATCAATCATGTACATTTGGTGACACTTATCATCTTCTATTAGTTGTTTGTCAACAAGAAAAGTATTCACGTCGAGAGTCGTATTTCTAAAAGAGAGTTTCATTAGATCGTTCTTGCAATTAATAAGAGGGTTAGCAGTAGCCAAGAAATGTCTACCTAAAATCAAGAAAATTTTATAACTAGAATACAAAACTGGTGTCAAGAATTAAGAAATCAGTAGGATAATAAAATTTATCAATTCAAATCAAAACATCCTCCACCACACCTCGTGGCACTTTGATTGATTGGTCAACTAGTTGCAATACCACAAGAGTGGGTTTGATTTCTCCTAACCCTAACTACAAATAAATTGAATAAGGCATCAAATCTACACTAGCTTATAAATTTGGTAAGGCTTGCCCAAACTCATGATTCTCTATATTGCATGCAATAGTTGGACAACCAAGATCCTTGTACTTAGGAGGAATTCACTGCTCAATTAGAGCACTAACTTGCTCCATTAGAAATGTTGTCTTCTTATCAAGGTGTTTTTTCTTAATTGTACACAAATCCATATGCACATATGGATTTTCGCTCACAAATCTATATGCACATATGGATTTTCACTCTTCAAACTAGGAAAGGTAGGGAGAAGTTGTATGATGCCTGGTTTGAAATCCATTGGAGGACCATTAGGTGGAAAAATAATGCATGATAGTGTTGTGGTGCATGTAGGGTGAAGGTACTCATGTAGAGCCCTTGGTTGATCTTCATGCACACTCATGTTAGATGAAGAAAACGATGAAATAGAATGTGTATCGAAATTAGATGGCATGTCAAACAGATTATCAAAGAGAGTATTAGCATCTACTTCAAGTCTCCTTGCAAATCTACGTAACTCGTCTCTATATATATGCATGCAAACATTGAAAGAGAAAGAAAAACTAAATCTAAAATTAAAAGAAAGCAAAAGAAAGGAACAAGTTTACCGCCTTTGGTATGTCAAATTCAGCAAACCTATTGATCTTTGAATGCGCTTTTTGAACCGTCTCGCCACCAATGACGCCAAAATTTGATTACAACCAAAGAATAATGTAGTAGTTGCAATATAGATTAGGGTGTCGATTCCACAGGGAGATAGTAAAGAGACTAAAATTTTAAGAGAACAAAAATAAAAATAGCAATGTAAGACGAATCATTTCTAAAAAGAAATAAACTGAAGAGCCAAAACACAGTAATGAAAAGGTTTGACCAGAATTATAGCAGCGAAGCATCAGGAATCCCTTACTTGAACTTGATAATTCTATCCATATTAGATTCATTGGATACTCAATTAGAGATCATAGCACCACATTCTCTAATCGAAAAATATATCTTTACAACCAATTTGATCAAATGTAATTCTTGAAAACTACTATTCTTTTGAAAGCACAGATTGCTATCCTATTAGACAGAGATTCAACGATAACAATATATTTAATAGCAATTCTACAGTAGAGAATCATACCAATAAAATTAACAACCAGATCATAAACACCTCAACAATCCTATAGAGACAGCATGACTAAATCTGTGAAAAGCATTGGCAATAAAATTATCCAAATATAAGAAAGACTAATAAGAGATGATAAACAAGAATTGTATCAACAAAAAAGTCTATTACATGAATCCAATAGAATTGAAATAATCATTATTTAAGCAAGTTCATCCCTAACTTCACTAAGGAATTAGCTCCTCATTCAAAAGAAGAATAAATCTTTTTCTAGAAGATCTATTTTTTTTTTTTTTCTTATTGATCCCACAAGTCGGGATCAAATAGCTGTAGAATTTGAAATATGAAATCAGAGAATTGAAAATCTAAAAAATAGTTTCTATAGATAAATGTAAACAAAAGATAAAAGTATCCCAAGAATAAGGAAATTATCAAAAAAATGGAAGATTCAATAATAAGCAACAGCTTGATTTGCGAAGCCCGAATCTCGAGAGGATCCCCCAGGGTAGATGTCGTGTGCGTTGATCATTCCTAGTCTTCTCGCCTATTGAGCAGTAAGTCTTCTCGCCTTTTGGAGGGGTAAGTCTTCTCACCTTTGGGCGAGATAAGTCTCTTTGCTGCCTTTGGGACAAGGTTCCTTGCCTAAATCTCCTCGGCCAATGACCAAGATGAAAGACTCTTGACTGGGATGATAGATTCCTCTTGCTAACCTACCGAGCGATAAGTCTTCTCAACCAAGCTAGTTGTTGTCCATGATGTCGTTTAGGTTGGTCGCTTAAGTTGGTTGTTTAAATTCAACTTTCGTCGCCTAACCAGTCGCCCAATCAAACCGCCTAGAACCTTGTCTCTTCTCTCCCAAGAGGTTAAACATTTCGCTCATCCCCTAATCCTCGTCGCAAAGCCTTGTCGCCAAGTCTTGTCGCCCTTGGGTCTCTTTGGCTCTCGTCGCCTCTCATCGGTCTGGATTAGTAATCTCTCAATGAATATACCAAAATGCTCTCTTTTTGCACTAAATCTTCTCATTCACTTATCAGTGGGAATTCTGAATAGTTTTCATTAATTGTTCTTTCCTTCCTTGTTAGCCAAACTTCAGCTTAATCATTTTTAAATTCATTCCTGCAATAAAATCATATACATTGAATCAAAACTTGGGTACTATGAAATTAAAGTTTAAATTGGAAAAACATAATCAAAATGCCTATATAATACATATAATCTAGCAATTAAACTCGTAAAAGCAATGTTCCGAATACACTTTCGTGCACTCATCACCAACCCTATGTCAAATTATTCTTTAATTGCAAAATTAAAGTTGTTCAATTCGATTGGGGTGCTGAATCTCACCCTTTATCATCCTTCATTTCCTATCTTGGGATTTCTCATAGTCATTCCTACCCTCACACTCATCAACAGAATAGCGCTATTGAGTGGAAACACTGCCACATTGTTGGAACTGGTTTGACTTTTTCAAATCATAGTCATATTTCAATTATGGGATAATGCATTTCACACAGTCTGCTATATAATTAATTGCATGCCATCACCCATCTCTCACAATCATAGCGACCCTAATTATTCATTCCTTCCTGTCTTTGGTTGTGCCTGTTTACCCAACACATGACCATATACTCGTCACAAATTGTAGCCCTGGTCATTCATTTTATCTTCCTCGGCTATAGCCTAAACCACAAAGGGTATAAATGTTGCAAGCCCTAAACGGGCAAATAATCATTTCATGGGTTGTCATTTTTGAGGAAACAAATTTTCCATTCCAACGTAGGTCATCCTATCCTTCCTACACTCGAGTCCATTCCTTCTTGCTCAACTCGTGTAGTAGGCTAGAAGTTGAGCCGCCCTTGTTGGCCTAATAAGAATAGTCAAGCAATGGCCTGCACATCCAACGAACCCAATCATCCCCTTCCTCACTCTCAAATTCACTGGAACCCGCATCCTCAACTCAGATGTCTCCTCCTTCAATCTTGAATCCTCTTGAAACCTCTTTATCGTCACCTAAGCCTTCCACTCAACCAATTGAAGATCTTGTGCCCTCCCTACACCCTATGTTCACTTAGTCAAAAACAATATCTCTAAACCCAAACACCACACTGATGGTACTATTAAGCATCCCTTTCCCAAAGCCTTCCTTACTAAAATTGATTCAATGATGGTTGAATCAACATGCTATTCTACTGCAGTCAGGCATCCTAAATGGAGAGCTATCATGAATTAAAAGTTTGATTCCCTACTAAAAAATGACACCTGGAGTCTAGTTCCGCCCATTGCAAGTTGAAATGTCTTTGGTTGATCAAAATGAGTATATAGGATAAAAAAGAAAGCTAACAATGAGGTCGAATTATATAAGGCACATTTGGTTTCGAAGGGATATCTTCATCAATATGGTATTTATTTCTTCGACACCTACAAGTCGATTATCAAACCAATTATCTCCATTGTCATTTCTTCAGCTTGGTCAATTAGACAAATTGATGTGCTTAATATCTTTTTGCATGGTACACTATCAGAGGAGGTTTTCATGACTCAACCTCCTAGTTATCTTCATCCACACTTTCCAAATAACATTTGCAAGTTGCGCAAAGCATTTTATGGACTAAAATAGGTCCCAAGCCTACTTTTCCCATCTAAGTATTCATTTCTTAGAATTTGGCTTTCACGGCTTACGTCCAGATACTTCCCTATTTATTCACAAATCTACTAAGTTCAGTATGTATATACCAATCTATGTGGAAGATGTACGGATTATCTGCTCATACAAGCATGCCGATGACAACTTATTGAACACTCTACATTGTGATTTTGAAATCAAAGGACTTGGGCAGTTTGAATTTTTTTTCTAAGGTATTGAGGCACTTAACTCCAAAAGGTAGGCTACAGTGGCTTAGCAGAGCAACAAGGCTGAGTATAAGGCCTAGGCCAATATAACAGTTGAAATTCATTGGCTTCAATCCTTACTCCAGGAACTTGGTATTAAACTCTCACAATCTCCTATCTTATAGTGTGACAACATAAGAGCATGCAATGTATTTGCCAACAAATCTAGTTTTTCATTCTCGTACAAAGCATGTATAAATTGATTTTTACTTTGTCATGGACATGGTTGCTAAGAAACTCACTGAGACCAAGTTTCTATCTCCTAACAGATATCTTTACCAAGCCCCCGTCTTCATCAAACTTTACAACAATCCATTCCAAGCCTAATGTAGTTTCCACTTCATTGGACTTGTGGGGGGATGTAAAGGATAAAGAACCCGATTGTGATAAGTCATCCAAGTTTAGAAGATATGCTCAATTAGACTATGTTATGTTTTCCACTAATGCTTCCATTGTAATTGACTCTTAATAGAACTTTGTAAAGTTCCTATATTAACAACACATGCCACACATTATTTTGTGTGGTTGATATTCTCTCAATGATCTCCAACATTGATTAGCTAAATATTTGGAATGTAAAAGAAGTTGTTGGCAACTAATGAAAGAAACAAATCCTTTTTTACCAATTGCATTGCGTATTTTGGCATAGGCATGGAAAAACAAATCATGGAGGCACTTTATTTGTGTCAATGTTTCAGAATCGACGAAGATGCTCATGCAAGCAGACTTCATTTAGATGATCATGCCCAAAAAACCTTTGTTTACTAAAAAACCACGTCAAATGGGCAAAAGAAGAAGAAATAGAAATGCCAAAGCAAGATTTTATTCATGGGCCAATAATTGCGCAAATCTAGATAAAGGTGAGTGTACGTACAAGCCTCTTTGCAGACAAGCAAAATGGCATTATATGGAAACCATCATTACATTGTCTATAGTACTACAAGAAGTGAAAAGCATCAAAACCTCCTAGTTATTGTGCATAAAAATTCTTTATACATGGTACTATTATGGAAAGCAATAGAGTATATTTCTCGCACTGTACTATTTTGTATAGAGCTCAGACTTGGATAACCTTGGAGTTAGAATTGCAATGGTTGGATTCTTCTTCTTGGTAATAACACCGAAAGTGTCAGAAAACTCTATCTCTGAACCTTGTGGCAATTTCCACTCATAGGAATGCAAAAATGAAGCCAATATGTATTTGAGTGTCCTCTCCCTTAGTGCAAGCCCAGTGCATATTCTTCTCCCGGACCCGAATGGAAGATACTTAAAATTGTTGCCTGAATAATCAAACCTATCATAAGCATTATTTAGAAATCTCTCAAGTTTAAATTCACTTGGAGTACGAAGTAATAGAAAAGGACCAGGTGGGTGCAAACGGAATGTCTGTTTAATAACCGATTCTAAATAATGCAATTTGGGCAAATGAGATTCTTCAACTAAGTTGTCCAACCCCACGATTTATGTTAATTCTTTAGTGACCTTTCTCATTATCTTTGGATGCTTCAACAACATTGCCATCACCCATTCCAACATGGTCGTTGTGGTGTCGGTAGCAGCTATCACTATGTCCAACTGAAAATTGAAAAACAAAAACAAACACAACAAAATAAAGTTTGGATGTCTATGAATTAGTTAAAGTTATTAATGGTAAAATCAACCCCTCCTGTTCAGCTCTAAAGTACTAATAAAACACAAAAGTAAAAAAGCAGACACACACACACACACACAAACACACATATATATACTTACAAAAACCATGGCCTTGATTTGGGTTATGCTCATTGATGGTGCAACATCGTCTTGCCCTCTTAGTTCCAAGAGAACTTGCAAAAAGTCCTTTTGTCCTGTCTTTGCCGTTCCCTCTTCTTTGGCTTTGGCCAAACTCTTGATCTGTTTTTCAATGGCATAATCAAGTACTCCATTAATGGTTTCAAAACTCTCTTTGCTTTTCTTTTGATCCCTTGTAAATCAAAACTTGCTAAAGCCAGGAAAAGGTCTGAAACATTTGGTTTTTCGAGAATCATCACTAATTCTACAAAGATATGGTTAAACTCTGCTCCAAACTTAGCCCATTCCTCTCCACATAGCATGCCACCCCACAGCATGTTAGTGATGGCATTCATTACCGTTAAAAATGCTAGGTCCCCTAAATCTATTGGGGTGCCAGTTTTGTCATACAAATTTCTAATGGTGATCCTTACCTCTTCTTTTCGTAAAGCGAAGGCACTATCAAGATTTGTTGGACTTAACATCTCTCTCAAAAACATCTTCTGCAACATCTCCAGTCAGGACCATTTGTGGAAAAAGCAATATCGGATGCTCCATACGTGACAGTATGTGTAACTATGTTAGCATTACGGTTGGAAAAGATTGCGTCGTGGTCCCGAACAACTTATTTAACTAGCGAAGGTGAGCTAATCACAATGCACAATTTATTTGCAAGCCAAACTTTATATATGGGGCCACAGATCCCACACAGTTGCTCAAATTTCGTATGAAATTTTGTACCTACAAATAGAAGGTACGTACTCGACTATTGGCAAGCCACGAGGGCCGGTGGCAATGGAGCTTGTACTACAACCTTTTTTTTTTCTTGACGGCCAACCATAACACTGCAAATATACCAATCAAAATAGTGAGAGTTGAGTTTGAAAATCTCTCTTCGCCAGCATAGGACTTCCACCATCTCATCGCAAAAGCTACATTCAAGTGTAGGGCAAAGTGATAAAAAAAAAAAAAAAAAAAAAAAAAAAAAAAAAAAAAAAAAAAAAAAAAGTGGTCAAGTAGGAATATGAATGTTATGTGTGTTGGGTTGAAGCATGACCTGGAAGGCGAGGAAGAACATAGAATGATACTTATCGGTGGGATTTGAGCATGCATAAATATTTCGTTACGGACAATCGAAGTGTTGGATTTATAAAGAGCTCTCATAAAATAATGCTCACATATTACTGTGGTTACGGTTTGCCATTGATTAGTGGGAAGGAAATCACATGGGCACTTACAGTTTGAGTCACATGGGCTTAAGATCAAGTCTTATCAACATGTGGCGTTTTATAGTTCATTTAGGTAGTTAGGTGGTTTGTGAAGGTTTGGGCTACCTCTTTCTCTTTCCATTTTTTTTTTTTTAAATTTTCTTATAACTTCTCATCTCATCTTTTTATTACAATTTTTTTTAATTTTTATACAAAATATAATAAATAATTTAACTTTTTCAAATCTCAAAACAATAACAATAGTAAAAAATAATATTCTAATAATATTTTATTCGACTTTCATCTAAGACCATCTTAACTCATCTCACTATCAAAATAGCATATTAATCATTTTTAGCTGTATATGGCTCAATCTTAATTTGAATATTTTAATTAGATGAGTCAAATATATCAATCTTGATTGGACTCGTTATAGTATATATATAGATGCATGGTGTGGTGTAATTAATACAAACATACTTATATCAATCCGTTTTGAATTCTTTAATTTAAATGAATTGAAATGAACTTATTAACATAATTTTGTATCTTTAAAAACATAACTTGTATCAAAATATATGTACGTATTCAAAACTAGATCAGCAACAAAATCAATTTGAAGATTGATGCCCATAACCAAAATTATTACACATTTCCAGCTTCTCAATACTTATTTAAATATCCAAGCAAAATGGAATTGTGATCCTATAAAATTCATCTAAATGAACAAATAAATAAATAAATAAAACCATAATATTCCACAAATCCATTCCAACGTACACTATTTATGATTAATTAAAATTAAAAAAAAAAAATTGTTTAATTATACAGATTGTCCAAGTGAAGCACATTGACAAGATAATCACTATAAGAAAAACGAATTTTTGTAACTAATTCATAGCAACGAAAAAACTAGTTTGGTTACATCTATAGCAATGAAAAGACTATTATGGTTACTAATAGTCTTTTCGCTGCTATAAATTGATTATAAAAGTCCATTTTTCTTGTAGTGAATGATATGTTTATAATCATTTTGAACATATTAGTTGGCCCATTTAGGCCAAATTTTGTTACAATAAGTATTAAGTCTTTTCTCTTGTATTGGTTTACAAATTATGTTAAAAAAATTGCCAACCTTATAACTAATAATTATATGGGTTAGAAGTAATTTTCTGCCAACTAGAGTATTTTTCGGTATATCTTGCAGTGAGCTTATTAGAAAGAAACTCTAGTTTGAAATGGGTTTTGGAGGCCATATATATTATATTATACAACGAAAGAGCAGTAATAATATAGCCTTGTCACCTTGTGGTATTTTTTGAGGGATAATATTTGCATGATAAGCAATTTTTTACTAGTCATCTCCCCGTTCACATATCAGATAGCTTTATGATTAGTGATTGCAAAAGGATACAAAGTGTAAACCATACGTACAATAACATAAGAAAACAAGCAAAAGGATAATGACATTTGAGGAAATAGTTTCAGAACTGATAAATGAAGACACTTATAATATGTTGGAACTTTGGACGAAAGTCACAGCTTGAATATCTTTGAGAACAAGATCAGTTTTACAAATATGGAGAAGGTTTTAGAATTCTGTACAACTCATGTTTTAGCACGCCTTTATATAGAGCCTGAGACTTCAACCATTTGCTTCCGTCCCGAAAGTCCTGCCTCCAAGGTCAAAACCCTAACTTCATTCTTCCCCACGTCAAGTGGACGATTTTCGAGGAATTCAAATCAGATCCGACTACGTGAATCTAATAATTAGAAGAAAATATTAATTAGGGTGATTATCAAATGTCTTCATTAAATATGCACATTAATATGATTATTTTTTTATTTTTTAAAATATTTTTTAAACATCCTTAACTATTAATAAAAATAAAATTAATAAAAATTCTCACTGTCTTAACCATTAAAAAAATATAAATTTTTTTAAAAAGATATATATGAGTGGACATATTTGATACATATATTTAATAAACATAATTTTATATACAATTATTTTTATGTACTATTTACATATTTTATTAGTATGATGGTTGTATCAAATTTTTTTAATATAAAATAATTATTTTAATGAATCAAATTGTTTAGGGCTGAGCACCGACACAACCGGAGTCGGTATCTGGGTCGTCCGACTCCGACTCCGACTTTGTCGAAGGCCGAGTCCGACCTCCGATTCTGGCTCCGAAGGGTATATGCTCCGCTCCGGCTCCGGCTCCGACTTGTCGGAGCGGAGTCGAGACGGAGTCGGTGAGAAATCTTCAAAAAACAAACCCAAACGATGGATTCGGCGCAGGGGGAGGGGAGGGAATCAAAACCAAAAAACAAAAAACCAAATCAAAACTAAAACCAAATCCATAACAGAAAAGAGAAATCAAAGAGTGAGAGAGAGTGATTCGGCGCAGGGGGAGGGGAGGGAATCGGGGGGGGGGGGGGGGGGAAGAGAGGGAGGGGGCCGGGAAACCTAATAATAAGGTTTTGAGATGAGAGGTGAGAGAGATCGGGATTCCGGCACAGGGGGAGCCGGGGAGGGGAGGGAATCGGGGGGGAGAGAGAATCTAAGATGAGAGGTGAGAGAGGCAGAGAGGGATTCGGCGCAGGGGGACTCGAAGGGGAGGGAATCGGGGGGGAAGAAGAGAAAAGGGGGGGCAAAAAGACCTAATAGAAAGCACTGAAACGGCGCCATTTGGGGCTATTTTTAGCCCCAAACGGCGCCAATAGCCCCAAATGGCGCCGTTTCAGTGACAGAAATTTGAAAAAAAATAAAGGGTTGCGTGAAACGGCACACGGTGCCAGTTTCTAATAATGGCGCCGTTTAGCACTTTCTACTTCTAAATTCTACTTCTAAACAATAAAAATAAATTAATAAATAATAAGTGAGTAAAAATATATTTTAAGTTAGTAAAAATAAAATTAAGTAACAATTTAATGTGTATTATTTAATTAACTCATTAAAAAAATCACTAGTTAATTATTACTTTATTAATTATTACTAACTTAGAGAGTTATATATTAGAAATTTGACATATTTTTTTTATTGTTGTTATATCCAAGGGAATATATTTAATAATTATGTAATTATATTGTGATATTAATTTAATATATATTAACTAATAGTATACTATTATATATCTTATATATTAGTAATATACTAATACTAATACTATTAGTCTATTAATATATAGTAAATTAGTAATATTTATTAACTTATTTACTATAGTCTATAACAAATAACTAGATGTAATAATTAGTAACTAATATATTTATTAACTTATTTACTATAGTCTATAACTAATAATAACTAGATGTAATAACTAGTAACTAATAATATGTAATAACACTAGTTACACTAGCACTAATAGATAATAACTTAAAGATATTAATTTAATATATATTAACCAATACTATACTATTATAATTTATATATATATATTGTTATATTATATATTAGTAATACACTAATGCTAATACTATTAAATTAGTAAATTAGTAAATTAGTAATATTTATTAACTTATTTACTATAGTCTAATAACTAGATAGTCTAGATATAATAACTACTAACTAGTAACTAATAATATGTAATAACACTAGTTACACTAGCACTAATAGATAATAACTTAAAGATATTAATTTAATATATATTAACTAATACTATACTATTATAATTTATATATATATATATATATATTATATATTAGTAATACACTAATGCTAATACTATTAAATTAGTAAATTAGTAATATTTATTAACTTATTTACTATAGTCTAATAACTAGATAGTCTAGATGTAATAACTACTAACTAGTAACTAATAATATGTAATAACACTAGTTACACTAGTACTAATAGATAATAACTTAATGATATTAATTTAATATATATATATAACTAATAGTATATTAGTATATAGTATAATAGTAAATTAGTAATATTTATTAACTTATTTACTATAGTCTAAACTAATAATAACTAGATGTAATAACTAATAACTAATAATATGTAATAACACTAGTTACACTAGTACTAATAGATAATAACTTAAAGATATTAATATATTAGTAATTTACTATATATTAATAGTCTAATATTATTAGTATATTAGTATATAGTAAATTAGTAATATTTATTAACTTATTTACTATAAGTTTATAACTAATAACTAGTGCGAATTACTAGTATATTATTGAATTTAACTAATGATGTTAATATATAAGATATAGTTATATAAAATCTATATAATCAATTTTAATTTTTATACATTAGTATTAAATGCTATTATAAATTTATTACTTATATATTAGTGTTATATGTTATATTATACATTAGTATTATAATGTTACATGTTATTAAGCATTTTAGTATTTATACATTAATATTACATGTTATTATATTTATATTTATATAATTAATATATAGAAAAACACATTTATTATTTATAAACTATGTACATTAGTGGAGCGGAGTCGGATGCGGAGTCAGAGTCAGAATAGGGAGTCTGAGTCGGAGTCGGAGTCTGAGGCGGAGTCGGAGTCGAATCTGCCTGGCCTCCGACTCCGACTTCCCACCGGAAAAATCCTCCTACTCCGACTCTGACTGGTCGGAGCCGGAGCGGAGCCGGAGTGGAGTCGGAGCGGAGCCGGAGCGGAGTCAGAGTCGGAGTCGGATTTTCAGATTTTTGCTCAGCCCTAAAATTGTTGTATAAAGAATCGGCCAAAATCATTGGAGTGCACAATCCACGAGGCGGCCCGAACTGATGCTTGCAACAACTACGCCCTGCGCAGACAAAATTAACTACCAGCCTACCACATGATTCAAACCGATCATGTCTAAAAATTCTGAAATATTTTTAACTGTATTGGCTACATCCTTCAACACCAATGTCTAAAGTTATTCCCAATATCTGAGGATGGCACGCATTGCCCCTAGTTGCTATTTATTAAGGCACCTTTGCACACTGCACGCAAAGGCTCCAATATAGAAGCAGCACCCATTACTGCAGCAGTAGAAGACGCAGCAGGAGCTTCAGGCAAAACCAACATTCTAGAAGATTCTCCCATAACAGAATAAAGAGATTCCTACAGACACGTGTCATTTATGTATTGAAACATTTGTATTGGTTGTTACAGAATTTACATTATAAATAGAACAGTATCATGTATTGAAAAAGCAATGAGAAAGAATATGAATTTTGAGCATGTCTGT
Organism: Carya illinoinensis; assembly: GCF_018687715.1. NCBI lineage: Eukaryota > Viridiplantae > Streptophyta > Magnoliopsida > Fagales > Juglandaceae > Carya > Carya illinoinensis. The sequence continues at coordinate 42,497,697 of NC_056760.1, forward strand.
AGTCTTTCTTCAAATAGTTGGTGTGCCTGATTTCTTTCAACATGGTATCTAGAGCCTAGGACTCACGTCACTACTCCTCCATGGCCTCCAAAAAAAATTCCTCCACCCCTACTCCCACCTCCTTCCTTACTTCCGCCTCACATTCTGTCACCATCAAACTTACAAACACCAACTACTTACTATGGAAAGCTCAAATTGTGCCATTTTTACGGGGGCATCAACTCTTTGATTACGTTATTGGCACTATATCTCCCCCCGCTGCCCTTCTTGATGGTAAAACTAATCCTGAGTATACTCATTGGGTTCTCCAAGATCAACTCATTATTTCTGCTCTAAATTCCTCTCTTTCCGACTCTGTTCTTGCCCAAGTTCTTGATTGTAAAACTTCTCATGAAGTTTGGACCACACTTCTCAACCTTTTTCAATCTCAATCTTCGGCTCATGCCTTCCAAACACACTATCAGCTAGCTACTCTCAAAAAAGGCTCCGAGTCTATCTGTGACTACTATAACAAAGCTAAAACACTTGCCTCCTCCCTTGGTGCAGCTGGCCGTACTCTCACCAATCAAGAATTTTCAGTCTATCTCTTGTCTGGCCTTGGGACTGATTATGAGTCCCTCGTCACGTCCCTCACTACCCGTCCCGACCCTCTTTCTCCTAATCAAATTTATAGCTACCTTTTTAACTATGAGTCACGACTTTCCCATCAGACACAGACACTGCTTTCTAATTCCTCTTTCTCTGCAAATTACACTACCACTAGAGCTCCTTCCATTCTTGGTTCTTCGACGCGTGGTCGAGGAAACTTCCCTCACGGACGGGGTCGGGGTTGTCACGGGGGTCGTTCCTTCTCTGGCTCCGGATGTGGCACTCCATCTAATTTCTACTCGAACCATAATGATTCTCGCCCTGTCTGTCAGCTCTGCCAAAAACCAGGTCACACAGTTCTGAACTGCTATCATCGATTTGACCATGCATTTTAAGCACCTGCCCCTTCCTCCTTGACCGCTCACCTTTCTCATCGTTCCTCTTCACCTTCATATGCTTCCACTTGGTTTCCCGATACTGCCACAACTAATCACTTCACCCCTGATCTCTCCACTCTCAATCTTGACTCTGTGTCGTACCAAGGTTCTGATCAAGTGAGCATCGGCGATGGTTCTTCTCTTCCCATTCAGCATGTTGGCTCCGCTCAGCTCCAATCTCCTCACGGATTTGCATACCAAGGTGGAGCTTCTTCGGGGTCCCGTTGAGAATGGGCTTTATGTTCTGCCATCATCATCCGGTCCTTCCACTGCATCTATCCCCCCTGTTTCTCATTCTCCTTAGGCTTTCATTGGCACTCGTACGTCTGCAGATCTTTTGCATCATCGTTTAGGACACCCCTCCCCTCGCACCACAAGGCTCACTCTTTAGAAATACAAGCTTCCCACAACGTCCAGCCACATCCTCTCCTTTTGCTCGGCGTGTTCCCAAGCCAAGGCCCATGCCCTACCTCACCCCCCCTCCCCATCTTGGTCCAATAAGCTTTTTCAACTTGTATTTCTTGATGTATGGGGCCCATCCCCAGTTTTATCCACTAATGGGTGTCAGTATTTCCTTTCTATCATAGATGATTTTTCTAAATACTTATGGTGTTTTCCTATACATCTCAAGTCTGATGTGTCATCTATCATTATTGCCTTTTTACAATATGTTCGTACTTCATTCTCCCTTAATGTACTGTCTATACAAACGGATGGAGGGGGGGAATTCCGCCCTCTTCGTCCTATCTTTCAAACGCATGGCATAACACACCATCTCACTTGTCCCTATTCCCATCAACAAAATGGTACCATTGAGCGTCCTCACCGTCAAATTGTTGAAACTGGTTTGTCCTTACTCGCTCATGCGTCCATGCCCCAACAATATTGGAGTGAATCTTTTCAGACGGCTACCTATCTAATTAACTGCATTCCCACTCCTGTACTTCAGGACAAATCCCCTTTTGAAGTCCTCATGAATCATCCCCCTGATTACAGTTTCTTGCGTGTCTTTGGATCTGCTTGTTGGCCCAATTTAAGGCCTTATAATTACCACAAAATTGATCTTAGATCTCAATTGTGCACCTTCATGGGCTACAGCCCAGATCACAAAGCCTACAAGTGTCTCCACTTGCCTTCTGGCCGTCTTTATCTTTCTCATGATGTGGTCTTTAATGAGCAAGTTTTCCCGTTTTCCTCTAAGCCCACTCACCCGTCCTCACAAAATCTCCTCTCATCTGCCTCACCTATCTCTATGACCATTCCACTAACGGCCCACTCTTCCGGCCCGAATCTCTCTACAAGTCCATATACATCTTCCCAGCCCACGTCCCCTTCTTCTAACAATTCATGCCCTAGCTCATCTTCGTCTTCGTTCGCCGAACCAGTGTCCCCAACTCCTCCTCACTCACCCACTCAACCTGCAGCTCAATCACCATCAACAGAAGTCTCTCCGTTGATTTCTTCCGCATCTACAAACCCCATTCCTCCGATTTCTCATTCTAATCATCCTATGACTACTCGCTCCCACACACGTACTTTTTGTCCCCGTGTACGCACCGACGGCACGGTTCCCTGGCCCTCAAAAAATCCATCCCTTGCTCTCACTACCTCTTCATTCACCCAATCTTCCCTCTCCTCCTCTGTTCCAGAGGAACCCAACTGCTTCACTGAGGCCAACAAATATTCAGAATGGCGCTTGGCCATGTCTGAGGAGTTCCGAGCTCTTCTTCTCAATAAAACCTGGGAACTCGTTCCTTTTACCCCTGATCTCAATATCTTAGGGTCGAAGTGGGTACTGAAAACGAAGAGGCGTGCCGATGGTACCCTTGAACGCCGTAAGGCACGGCTTGTGGCCAAGGGCTTCCATCAGCAGCCTGGTCTGGACTTTCACGAAACCTATAGCCCTATTGTGAAGCCAGTAACCGTGCGTCTCATCCTTTCTCTAGCTGTAACCTCCAATTGGCCGCTTCATCAACTTGATGTGCAGAATGCGTTCTTGCACGGCGACCTCGAAGAAGCTGTGTTCATGCAACAGCCACCTGGCTTCGCACATCCAGAGTACCCTTCACATGTCTGTAAGCTCAAAAAATCTATCTACGGGTTAAAACAGGCCCCTAGGGCCTGGTTTGCCAAACTAACTGTTAAACTGCTCTCATTTGGTTTTGTTGCATCACGGTCTAATTCTTCACTTTATATCTTGCATAATGAAACTGGTTGTATATATATTCTTATCTATGTCGATGACTTAATTGTTACTGGGTCAAGTCACACTCTCATTTCTGAATTCATTTCTGTCTTAGGCTTGCATTTCCCTGTCAAAGATTAAGGTCTTCTGCATTACTTCTTAGGTATTGAGGTTACTAGGAATTCATCCGGTCTGTTCCTTTCCCAAGCTAAATATATCAATGACTTGTTACATAAAACTCGGATGCAGAATTCCAAACCCGTTACCACTCCCATGTCTTCCTCGACTAAACTGTCTCTTCTTGAAGGCTGCACATTTGAGGACCCTCAACTTTATCAAAGTCTGGTTGGCAGTCTCCAGTACCTAGCCTTTACTCATCCTGACATCTCTTTTGCTGTCAATAGAGTCTGCCAATTTATGCATAATCTCAGAATACCACACTGGCAGGCAGTAAAGAGGATTCTTCATTATCTCCGTCATACCTCGTCTCTTGGTCTCTGGTTTTCTCCCTCTTCCTCTTTTCAACTCTCAGCCTTTTCTGATGCGGATTGGGCTGGATGCCCAGATGACCGCAGGTCCACGGGAGGGTTTTGTATCTACTTTGGCAAACACCTTGTATCTTGGGGCTCAAAAAAACAAGCAACTATTGCTCGGTCTTCCACTGAAGCCGAGTACAAATCTGTTGCTAACACTGCCTGTGAGATTTTGTGGTTACAATCACTGGTCAAAGAGCTTGGTATTTTTCTTCCTCATCCCCCTGTTTTATGGTGTGATAATTTAGGAGCCACCTACTTATCAATTAATCCTGTCCTCCATTCCCGTACTAAACATGTTGAGCTCGACTACCACTTTGTACGTGAACGAGTTGCAGCCAAAACACTCCAGGTTTCATTCATCTCCAGCAAGGAACAAATTGCTGACATTCTCACAAAGCCTCTGTCTGCTACTCGATTCAGTCAACTTCGATCAAGCCTCACTATGACCCTAGTGCCGCTTGCATCGCGGGAGGGTATTAAGGCACCTTTGCACACTGCACGAAAAGGCTCCACTATAGAAGCAGCACCCATTACTGCAGCAATAGAAGACGCAGCAGGAGCTTCAAGCAAAACCAACATTCTAGAAGATTCTCCCATAACAGAATAAAGAGATTCCTACAGACACGTGTCATTTATGTATTGGAACATTTGTATTGGTTGTTAAAGAATTTACATTATAAATAGAACAGTATCGTGTATTGAAAAAGCAATGAGAAAGAATATGAATTTTGAGCATGTCTGTAGTCTTTCTTCAAATAGTTGGTGTGCCTGATTTCTTTCAACACTATTTTATCATATCTAATTGTTTCTTTTCCTTTTTATCTTTTCGGGTGTTTTGTGTTTTTTTTTTTTTTTTTTTTTTTTTGAATAATGACCTTTCTTCTAACAAAAAATAAAAAAAAAAATGACCCTTCTTCACAAGAAGTGTATGTATCATGACGTTTGTCACCATTGACTTTAATAATTTATCCCTTTATTCATGATGCAAGATATATAAATAATTCTCATTCAACATTGTTGGAGCCCATTGAATCTGTATGTTAGATCAAAAGGTATACACATATGGGGGGTTTTTTACGAATTTTCAAAATGAGAAGATGAGCGAAGTTAATATAAAGTCAGCTCGCATTGTACTATAACAAAAAATACAGCATTGTAATTCGTTAACTGGAGTGTGCAAGAAACCAGATGAACCGATCAACCTGTGCAACCCGACTGGCCTAACTCGATAAATTTGGGTTGAAATCAAATGTCAGTCCAACCCATATTAGTTGGACCGGACCGGGCCCAAACCCTACTTGGGCTAGTTGGGTTGCATTCCTAATTCACAATATTACTGGAAATTGCACACAGGCTTCCACTTTATTTAGATATACGTGTAATGAATATGATAGACACCCATGAGCTCAGTAATTATGTTGCAGTCCCTGATGCCATTACGAAAAGTTCAGGGATGAGTCGGGAAGACATTAGAATAAAAATCCAGACAAGGTGTTATGAAAGAGAAATGTTGTTTTCCATCCTGGATTTTATTATATCTAGTCACACTAATTGATGTACGTTCTATATATATTTCTAATGACTTTAATTTGATTTAAGCAATTGACTAATGAAACAAATTTAAACGCATTAGGTAATTCAATAGGACTTTGAATGATAAATTTGGATGAAGAGTAATATGGCTTGTCATGAAATATTCTCCAATGATCAAGTTCAAGGAAATTGTGACACCGCATAAGTACACAAAAATAAGTTTGGGCCACAGTGTGGTTATATATACATATTTCAATAATTCTTAGGGATTGGCTCAAGTGATAAAAACCTTGGATTTGGGCGTATGCTCCCTCATATCTAAAGTTCAAATCTCTTTGAGTGCAAACAATTTTTATGGGCCATCAACTATGAGACTTTTCTCTTCAATTGTCCGAGATGCACTTGTGAAAAACTCTTTAGTTAGGACATATGCAACTTTAGGATTATTCGGAATACTGTTCATGGACACCCAATGCCAATAAATAAAATATATACATATGTCAATTATGTTATTAATAAAATAAAATTATTGGCATATGCAGCTGACCTCAAACGACTAGTCAGGTAGCCTGAATCAAGCTGAATTTGAGTTTGAACTTTCAACCAACCGATCTCAAACGACTTATCAAGTAATCTTGTTTATTTATAACCTTAGTAAATGAGTATATCGATTCTTTTAGTAAAAAATAATAAATGAGATTTCCTTTAATGTTGGTTATTGGAAGGATTTTCTCCTAATAAAAAGAATGGATAATGCGATCTTATTATCATAATAATTAGAAACGAAAAGTGCACTTAACATCTCCAAATGCCCATTCTTGATCAAGATTATTCCTTATCTCTAGCAGTAACATAATCCAAGATTTCCAAACAAGAACCCAAGCACCGAATGTTAATATGCTTCGGATCAGTCTACTTGAAGTTAGATGATTTTTTTAATCAAAGAAACACTCTATTATTCGAACTTAAAGTTTCAGTCCCGAAAGTATGGCCTCGAGCATTGGTAATGAGTTATTTATTTTTATCTTCATCTTTAAATTTAAAGAATATGCCCTTAAAATGGTCTGTATTGGTTTATTCATATATATAATTATAAATAACTATGTACAGTTCTTATTCAAAAATGAAGACCTCATTTAATTTCCTTTTTCAAACTATATTTTCATTATTTTTTTTCAATCCCCCCAGCTCACTTTTTTCTTTCTTTTCTTTTTTCTCCTCTCTTTATTGTTTTATTATTATTTGATCAAAAAATACATAATCCAATGTAGAAATTTTTCTTCATATTTAAAATCAATTTTTAAAAGATATAATTTTACATATGAAGATAAAGAATCTATTACCAATGCTCTAAAATCAAAATCCTCACTTCGTTTTTGCCCACGCGTCACGTGGACATGGAATTCAAATGAGACCTGACTACATGAATCTAATAATTAGAAGAAAATATTAGGGTAATTATTAAATGTATTCATTAAATATATACATTAATATCATTTTTATTTTATTTTTTAAACATTCTTAACTATTAATAAAAGTACAAAAAATAAAAAATACTCACTTCTTTAATCATTAGAAAAATTAAATATATATATATATAAAATAAAAATATATGAGTGGATTATATTTTCTTTTCTATTTACCTAGATAGAGAAATAATCACAAGGAGCTGAGGCTGGTACTGATGCATGCAACGACTACTCCCAGCGCAGACAAAATTAACTACCAGGCTACCACATGATTCAAACCATGCATGTCGGTCTCTTAACATTTTTAAAAATACTGAATCTTAATAATTATAGAGATAGATGATGACTTGACACAATTTTAATAATCATTAAATCTTAATAAATGAAAAAATTAAATAATATTCTCAAACATTTTTTTCTTTTTCGAAATTAAATTTACATCCTCAAATCTCCACATTATCGAAACTAAAATATTATACCTTATAAGGGGAAAAATAATAAATAATACTCAATTATAATAATTCATATATATATATATATATAAAGTAAAAATAGATTATATCTATGACACAATCTTAATCATCAAACCAAAAGAAGTTTTGGGTGCAAAATATAAATTACATCTATTAATTATATGAGGGTTAAATGTATTTTCCCTTATTTTCTCTTTATGAAATGGAGGATAATCCACTTTTCTATTACCTTATATCCAAACAGATAAATTGATAAAAACATGAGATAGGGATACACAAGAGCCAAAGCAACAAAAAAAAAATTGGGTGAAGAAGCATAATGGTCCTTCTTGAGAGAAATACTATCTGTTAGCCGACGTAAATCAAAGGGGAAAAAATAATGAATATTGTAAGAAGACTTTTTCTCTCAAGTTGAAGGCCCAAAAGACAAGCCCAAACATGGGAAGCCCAGCCCCTCGGCCCATTAAGGCCCCGTTTGGATACAAAAATTATCTCAACTCATATTATCTCATCTCATTTCATCATTACAATTTTCTCAAGTTTTCAAAGAAAATATAATAAATAATTTAACTTTTTCAAATCTTAAAATAATAATACAATTAAAAAATAATATTCTAACAATTTTTTATTCAATTTTCAACTTTCATTTCAACTAATCTCTCAACTCACTATCCAAACCGCACCTAAGAGTCCTCATCCTTGAATCTGAGGTCGGCCCATGGTCATAATTACACGGGAAGTCCCAAAATGTAAGTATGGAGGAGACACATCACCCCGGCATCCCCTACGACGCCTAGCCTCAGAGAGCCTATGCAGGCAGGTAAACGAGAAATGCGGGTAGCCCCCTTGATCTTCCGACAGCAAGTGAGAAGGAGTCTGATGGAGTGCACCTGCAAGATAGAAGGGACTAGAAGCCACGCCACATTTATTGTGCCACCCCAGGAAGGATTCTGATTGAAGGAACAGTTGAGGGGACATATCCCCCTGACATAAGGTATGGGTGCCCAACCTCCCAAAACAAAGTCTGAAAGCCATTCCCCAGGTACGAAGAGCTATCTTTGATTCCTCTACTCTCTCTCACAAATTACTCCGATGATAATAACAACTTAAGTATCAGAGACTCCCTGGCCTCCACTAAGGCTTCCAACTCTTTATGCTTTCTCTAAGTGTATAGGTGAGAGCTAGAAAATCTGAGTCGCCGGAGCCTGGCCCAAAAGCGTACAAAACATGACGTTAACAGTGGTGTCGTCTGTGGGATCTCTGTAGACCTCACGTGTCATTCGTATACCTGCGACAACCCATTCTTAGATAACTCAGGGACAATAAGAAGCAATATTGATCAAGCTCACGGCGATGGAACAGCTGGAAAGGAAGGAGAACGGGGCATTTAGAGGGGTCACCAACGAGCCAAAAAATGATGTAGAGCCAAGCAACAACAAATACAAAGTCTCCAGGAATGCTAGAGGGGGAGACGACAAGGAGGAAAAAAGGAAGAACGTGCAGAACATCCTCCCACCTTCTCCTAAGTGCATCCTGACAGATAGCTAGATCTAGGACGAGCAAGTCCTTAGGAAGGTGGAGCCAAATAAGCCACTATAAATGGTCCTTCTGGACCTGAGTCACCCAGAAGCCACTGCCAAGATCGGCACCGAGGTGATTCTCGAAATGAGGGGCGCCATGTAACAGCTCCTTAAGGAGCACCGGCATGTCTTTTCCTTGAGTAATGAGGATATGCCTGGAATTTACCCAAAGGTCATGCAGCACCATCTGAGTATGGACCCCAAGGCTAATGAGATTGCTTCAGCGCCAAGAAGAACACCGCCATTGCTACAGAAGTCAACCGGTCACTCATAGCAGGATTCATACAAGAGACTCATTACTCGGATTGGCTGTCTAACGTGGTGTTGCTACTCAGCCATGCCGTTTGGGTTGAAGAACGCAAGGGCCACCTACCAGAAGTTGTTTAACCGTATGTTAAAAAACCAAATTGGGAGAAACATAAAGGTCTACGTAGACGATCTGCTGGTCAAGAGTGGAACTCCCAAGCAGTAACTAGATGACCTCCATGAAGCATTTGCAGTGTTGAGGCAGTACCAAATAAAGTTGAACCCAACGAAGTTTGCTTTTGGTGTAGGCTCCGAGAAATTCTTGGGCTTCACGGTTAGGGGTGGGCTCTAACTCTAACAGAGTCGGAATGCCCACCTCCAACCTTCGACTTTGAGTGGAGTTGGAGGTCAGAACCACATTTGACTCCAATTGGGGCTCGAAGCTTTGAGTAGAGTATAAGTACCGGTTTATGGGTTTTAACCAATGCTGTATTGGTTTTTCAAATCTCAAAATTGGTATATGCCGGTTCGATTATAAAATTTGTCCAAAACTGGACCAAACTGAACTAAACCGGACCAGTTACACCCCTAAGCTAGGTGATGTGAATGAGAGGTAAAAGCAGCGGTAATGGGTGAAACCAAATGAAGGATTTCTTAAAGCTAATTTTGATGCAACTGTCAATACAGAAACTCAAAGAGTGGGCTTAGGAGTTATCATTAGAAATAGTAAAGGAGAAATCATGGTTTCCTGTTGTGATCAACTTTAGACAGTTGCTCAACCAGTTTTAGCATAATGTTTAGCTTTGGGGAAAGTAGTAAAGCTATGTGAAGAGCTGGGTTTTAACAAGGTTATGTTTGAAGAAGATGCACAAGTGGCAGTTAATGTAGTTAAAAGTTTAGAAGAAAACTAGACCTGGTATGGCCATATTATTGAGGATGTAAAAATTAAGAATTTTCATAATCATGACCAATTGTAGAATAAATTTTGTTAGGAGAGAAGGCAATGGGGTTGCACAAAAGCTGGCCAAACTGGCATTATGATTGGAAGGCTTGCATTGATGGATACAGGATGGACCAGAGGAAATAGTACTAATGGTTCGATCTAAAATGTTATGTACTAATTGAGTTTTATGAATAAATGCAATTACTTTATTAAAAACAAAAAAACAAAATAATTATTTTTAAACAATCACGAACAAAAGCCGGCCCAAAAAACTGCTATTAAATACATCAATTTATTATGGCAAGCACTCTTATTCGTTGCACAAAGCAAGTATAGGTGGCATTTTTTCTCCTAACATTTTTGTTGTGCGTTTAACAACCTTTCGATTTTTAATTTTTATATTTTTTCTAAGATGAGAAATTATATTCAGCAATCAATCTAGTTTTTCTATGCCACACGTCATGCCACGTCACGGTTCGCAGCCCCAACCTTCCTTTGCTCATGCTCCTCTCTCTATGAAAAATATACCCCTCGCCCGACCTAACTGACCTAAATCTCGAGGATGATGGGGAAATGGGATTACGGGAAAATGGGGAGATGACAGAAGAAAAAAAATACTGACAAAGTGTAGTGTAGAGGTTGCTCATGTTTAGCAATCCTCTCTTGTAAATGATGATTGATCCTGTAAATGTATCACGTCAATTAATGGATATAATGGTGATATAGAGATGTAATTTTTTTTTTCTTCGCAAATCTAAATTTCATTACCAGAATAAAGATACATAGATAGCTAGAGTTTGTTAGCTCGGAAGAAAACAGATATACACAATATATTACATCAAAACATGGGTGGATCCTTGGCACTGTGAAAGTTTAGCAGGCATTGAGGAATTTTAATAAGAGGGATATTTCCAAATTATTTTTTGGAATGTGCCCATTGCGCAATAGAATGCGCGCATCGATTCTGAGATCGATGTATTTTTGTAGCTTCCCAAGTCTCAAAGTCTTTGAGTAGATATCTTGTATCCCTTGCTATTCCTTCCATAGTCCAATCGGTAGCTTTTTGTGGATTATTCAAGGCTGAGATGGTTAGTGAAGAGTCACCTGCTATTAGGACCTGCCTTATCTTTTGTATATGTGCTTCTTGAACTCCAATAAAAGCTGCAGTTGCTTCACCTTGGTTGGGGTTGATACTTGAAGAGAAGGAAGTGATGACAAAAGAGATTTTTCCTTCATGGCTTGTACAGATTGCTGCTGATGTACTTCCTTCTGGTCTTACAGCTACATCAAAAGTGATTATAAATTGGTTCTCAACTGTTGTAGGATTCCAATCTCTGATTTCCTCACAACTTTTTTGGTCCCAGGCTTGAAGATGCTCTTTGAAGATTTTCGAGATATTGGAAGAGTGCTGATCTACTGGTGGGATTTGAGCTCCATGGATTGATTTATTTCTGATGAACCAAAGATTATCCATGGCAAGAAGAGCGAAAATTTGGAATTGATGAGTTTCTTCTTCTGGGATGTTAATGGTTGAAGAATGATTCAGGATAATTTTTATCCAATTATCAATGCTTGGGAGAGCAAATTTTGTAGTGTCTATAGGCCAAGGGGATTGTCTCCATGTTATTCTTGAGTAAGGACAATTTAGAAAGAGGTGGGTGAGTGTTTCTTTTTCTCCTTGACAAATAGGGCAGAGTAGTTGGTCATTTTCAAGAGGGATATAATTACTTAGAAGAGTTCTTGTAGGGATGATGTTGTTTACCACTCTCCAAAGAAAATGCTTTAAACATTCATGAATTTTTAATGACCAAATTTGCTTCCAAAAATTTTCGGTTTGGGTGTGGGGAATGGTCTGATTTGAGGATAAAATGTTAGCCACATATGAGGATTTAACCAAAAATTTACCAGTTGTATGATGTTTCCATTTAGGAATGTCTGGTAGGTTGTGGAATTGAAAGTTGGGAAGATGAATTTTCTCAATTTCATTTACTATGTTCTGGCTGAAAAGGGCTTGGAGTAAGATTGTATTCCACCTTCTTGGTTCTTCCAAAGTTAACTCCGACACTTTTAAGGTTGGATCTTTTGTTATGTTAGGAGTTTTTGGTTCAGGGATTGAAGAAATAAGGGTGGGAATCCAAGGGTCATACTATACACTTATATTGGTTCCTTTGTTTATCTGAAAACAGAAGCTACCAGCTAGAAATTGTCTTTGTTTCATTAATGTTTTCCAGAATCTGGAATCTGAAGGTTTTGGATGTGTTGAGAACCAGTTTGATCTCTTCAAATATTTAGTCGATAGATGGGTTTTCCAAAGGCTAGTTTCATTGCTTATAAGATGCCATCCAAGTTTACTAAGTAAGGCTTTATTAAAGATTCCTGTTTGTCTGATTCCTAAACCCTCCCATTGTTTTTGGTTTACAGATTGAGAACCAGCTTTTAGGGGTAAAATTGTGTGTCTTGTTAGCTTCGAAGCCCCACCAGAATCGCATGATGATTTGGTCCATTTTTTTTGTCAAGGAAATTGGGATAAAAAGAGATGACATCGTGTAAGAAGGTATTGCATTAACAACAGATTTGATGAGGGTTGTGCGACTAGCCTGTGAGAAAAGTTTTGTTTTCCAGCTTGCTAGTTTTCTTTGAATTTTTTCTATGATATCCTTGAAGTGAGAGAGCATTGGATTCCCTGAGTGTAGAGGTAGTCCTAGGTACTTAGCTCTGGAAGAAGTGAGCTTGAAATGAAAAATGTTCTTAATGTCCCTGCTAGTATTAGGCGCTGTATTTTCATTGAAATGGATTGAAGATTTTCCCGTGTGGATTTTTTGGCCAGACGAGTTAGAGTATTTGTCTAGACAGTCTTTAAAAGCAAGAACATTATCCATTGTGGCTTGGCTAAAGAGAATGAGATCATCCGCAAACAAAAGATGGGAAATAGGGTTTCCTTGAGGACATAATCTAATCCCATGAATGTTCCCCTTCTGTTCCTCTCTGCTTATTAGACGGGATAAAACTTCACTACCTAAGATGAACAAGAAAGGAGAAAGTGGATCTCCTTGTCTCAAACCCCTTGAGGGTTTGAAGAAACCCTCTGGTTTGCCATTTATCACTACAGAATATGAGACAATTGATATGCATTCTTTAATCCATGTAAGCCAAGTCTGGTGAAAGCCCAAAGCCTTAAAGATGGTAATCAAGTAGTTCCATTCCATGAAATCAAAGACTTTTTCCATATCTATTTTTATTGCCATTAGTCCTTTTCTACCTTTCTTTTTTTTTAAAGCATGGAAAATTTCTTGGCCAAGGATTGTGTTATCTTGAATTTTTCTGCCAGGAAGGAATGCTGATTGCATGGGTGAAATAATTTTGGACAAAATCCCTTTTAGCCTGTTAGCAAGAATTTTAGCAATGACTTTGTAGCTGACATTTGTTAAACTAATAGGCCTAAAGTTGTGGACACTACTTGGAGATTCAGTTTTTGGAACTAGGACAATATGTGTATGATTTAACTCTTTCAGCATTTGACCATTTATGAAGAAATTTTTTATAGCTTCAATGAAATCTTTCTTGACTATGTCCTAGTATTGCTTAAAAAAGAACCCTGTGAATCCATCTGGTCCAAGAGCTTTTGAGGAAGGGATTTGTTTAATGGTAGATAAAATTTCCTCATCCGTGGGTATGCTACACAAGAAATTGTTATCAGATTGAGAAACTTTTTTAGGGAAAAAGTCCTCAATTTCTTCGGGAAGGTTGGTTGATGATGTTTGATATACCATTTTGAAATGTTGCAGAAAATTGTTTTGAATGTTCAGATGGTTAGTATCCCATTGATTGGAAGTATTTTTTAGGCAGTAGATATCATTTCTTCTTCTTCGGATTATGGTTGACATATGGAAGAATTTAGTGTTTAATTCTGTGGAAGTGAGCCATTGTTGTCTTGATTTTTGTCTCCAAAAGATTCCTTCCCTTTTCAATTGTTCATTTAAGCAAGCTTTTATCAACTCTTCTTGATGGTCAGAGTTTTGATTGTTGTCCTGAGATTGAATTTTGATTAATTGGTCAATGAGGAGTTTTATGGAAGTTTGGATGTGACCAAATTGATTGATATTCCAGATTTTAAGAGATTTTTTTACTGATTTTAGTTTATTAGTAAGAATTAAACTGGGAGTTCGAGGAAAATCTCGACTCCATGCCTTTTTGATGACCTCATAACAAGAAGGGTCTCTAGCCCAAAATTCCTCAAATTTAAAAGGTTTTGGGGATCTATCTCTCCCAGACAGATTTATGATGAGTGGAGCATGGTCAGAAGAGGAAATGGGAAGATGAGAGACTTTAGAATCTGGGAAGATGGAAGTCCATTGATGATTGGCCACAGCCCTATCTAGTCTTTCCTTAATGTTACCAATGCCGTGTCTTTTGTTTGTCCAGGTAAATTTGGGTCCATTGTAACCTAAATCTGCTAGGCCATGAGTATTCATATAGAGTTGCAAGCCACTTGGGTTTGAAGAGCAGGCAAAAGGCTTACCCCCAGATTTCTCCATGTGAGACAAAATGGTATTAAAGTCCCCTAAGCTTATGATAGGACCAGGAAAAGACAGAGTGATGTCATTTAACATTGTCCAGAATTGAGTTTTTTCATTGTACTGTGCAGGACAATAAATGAAGTTAAGCAACCAAGGTTTATGAGGGGGATCCAAATACACCAAAAGAGACATTATATTACAAGATACATAAACAAGTTCAATATCTACACCAGGTCTCCACATTACCAAAAGACCTCCTTTCTTCCCTTGAGAGGGGCCAAAAATGTACAAGCCAAACCCTAGGCTATTTATAACATTGGGAGTATTCACATCATTTAAAAGCGTCTCCGATAAGAAGACAATATCAGGCTGGTAGTTCCTAATGTGAGCCCTAAAACTTCTTTTTGCAGAGGGCCGGGCAATCCCTCTACAATTCCAGGAAAGAAGCTTCATGGAAACCTTGGGGGCAGATTAGGCTCTGCCACCTCAGCCGAATCATCTTCTTGTGAAAACGAAAGTGAGAGGTTTTGAAATGAGTTACTCGCATCTGTTGGTTTCTCCTTCTTGTAAAACTGAGATGATTTGCTGGTGTAAGTATTCTTCCGGCCCTCCATTCTTCTGAGCCTTCTTGTTGTTCTAATTGTTGAAAGAGTTTGTTCCATTTCCTTAGTAGCTTCTCGTTCCATCTTGCTTGATTCCGTCCCTAAAATTTCTGCTTGAGGCAGTGTTTTTTCTTGGATAGCTCTTTTCTTTGGTGGGATATCCCTCTCAGAAAGATGAACCATTCTCTTCTTTGTAGTTGTTGTTGTTTGGTTATAGAAATTAAGTGCTGATGGTGAAGAGTCTATTTCTGGTGTGGTTGCTAGGTTAATGGTTGTTGCAGGAGTGGTTACAGGCGTTGAGCGAAAGGACTGAGTGGGGTTGGCTTGTTTCAGAGTTAAGAATGAATTGCCTGATGGGCTGATCAGCAAGGAAAGGGTGGGGTTTGGATTGAAAGAAATTTTGGGCCCTATCAGAGGGTCAAATCGGTCTATCATTTGCTTAAAAAACGATGGTTTAGGCCCACTTTGTGTGTTTGTTGAATTGTTAAAACAGGTGGGGTTAGGGATAGACTCGATTGGGACAAAATCAGAGTTTAAAGCTGTCGTATTTAAGTTATGCATTGAATGCAATTGACTCTTCTGGTTTATGAGGGACAGCTGTGTGATGTCAGATGCTTGTTTGTCAAGAAGGTAAGAGGACATTCCTGGCTGTGGACTTATGAGGTAAGATTGGAATGTGGTTCCACAATTTGTATTAAAAGGATCTGACAAAGATGTTAACTTGGATAAGGGACTGCCACTTGTCTTGATTGGGAAAAACATAGGATTTGTCGTATCTGTTGTATCTGTTTGGCTGGAAGGAAAATTGAGGTGTTTTCCGTGGGGTGGAATAGTTGGAAAAAGATGGGGAATTACCTCTTCTTCTTGAGAGAATTTAGAGTTCTCAGAATGAATTTTCTCTTTTCCTTTGCTCATATGAAATTCAGCCTGCATGTCTCTATTGCCCAAATATTGATTTATTGTTGGATCTTGCTGAGTTTGGTGCTCCAATTGTTCTATTCCTTGGTTCTGTGGCAAGATTTCAAACGGGTTGCTTCCCCTTGTGTTATTTACTCGCATCCATGGTCCATAAATTGGGGTTTCCGTTATTTTTTTGTAGTTTGGACATGTCTGCTGTATATGACCAAGTCTTCCACACATGTAACAGAAATCTGAAAGTCTCTCATATATGAAAAAGATCTTTGCAGGTGCTCGGTTTGGACGTGCTAAGTTGAAACCTGTAGGTAGGGGATTTGTGATATCTAATTCAACTTTAATTCTTAAAAACCTTTTCAGAGCTACACCAAAGATGGAAATATAGTCAACTTCCATCAAGTTTCCAATAACTTGGCCGATCCTTTTTGCATTTTTCCTTGTTAACATCTCCAGTGGTAACCCATGTATTTGGATCCAAAAGATAGATAAATTCATGGCCACTTCATTGATGCTTAAACCTGGAGGCCATTGACGTAGAACTAGATGATATCCTTTGAAATTCCAAGGTCGATTTTCTAGCACCCTTTCTTTCTCTTGAAGAGTTGGAAATGTGAAGAGAAAGGTGTTAACAGCTATATCTTCTATCATGAGTCCAACAACAAAGCTCCAAACCGCTTTTATGGTTGCATGGAAAGTTATCTTGTTGAGGGCCTTTGATAAAACCAGCTTACCTATAAGAGTAAGGTTTGAAAAATGATCTGCTATAGCTGTTTCTGGTTCAAGGACAAGGTCATTCCAAGACAAGGCTTTCGCTTGTATGATGAGTTTATCTATATTAGAAGATTGTGTGGTCATGGTTTTGTTTAGAAGAGTTTTTGAGGTATTCATGGGGACAGAGAAAGTATGGATGATAGTGATGGTTCAGACGATGGAGGCCGGATAGGCAGTGGATGATGTTATGACTTTTGGAAAGTAAGTTGAGAGTGAGGGCTGGTGGTAGTGACTACTAAGAGGGGGATGACTCATCGCTAGAGAGAGATGGGGAAATCTCATGAGAGAGATGGGGATCCCTCGATATAGAGATGTAATTTCTAATATTTTCTATCTTCTTTTTGTCTTTTTATATATCAAAAAACACAGTGATAAGCTAAAAATTAGTTGAAGGAACAATTCAACATGGTGTTTGGAGTACGTAAAAAATAAAGCTTATAAAGAGATTTTCTTCAATAAAGTTTTGCTATATGTATATATATATATATAATATATCATACAAAATGGAAAAGTACTCATGAAGTTCCTGAATTAATCTTCCCTAATATAACCATATAGGTCAATACATTCTAGTGAGTAAATCCTATCCATCTTTTTAGGAGGGCAAAATTAACACTACAAAAAAAATCAAATTTGCCGGCGTTGGTTATACGCCGGCAACTATCCAAAAAAATGCCGCTAATTAATTCGCGGCGTTTCTCTACCGGCGTAACCGTTCGCCGTTACTGGAGGGTCGCTATTTCCCATGTTCCGGCGTTTGCGCAACTGCCGGTATTGGTAAATCTCATTAGCGGCATTTGTATACAATTTAGTGGCATTTCGTAAAACGCCGCCACATTATCTACATTAACAGCGTTTCTCGAAACGCCGCTACTTTATCGTTGCCATTACCTTGCATATAATAGTGGCGTTACTATAAACGCTACTGCTACTACATTGCCGACGCATAATATAAATTGGCGGCATTTATTTAAATGCCACTAATGGTATATTGGTGGCGGCACATTGAATTTTTTAACGGCATTTTTCTAACCGTCGCCACTTTTTAAAATAGCAGCGTTACGATAAATGCCGCTACTAATAATTTGCTGACGCATCATATAAATTGGTGGCATTTATTTAAATGCCACTAATAGTACATTGGCGGCAGCACCTAAATAATTTAATGACGTTTATCTAAACGTCGCTAATAACCTAATTTAATGGCGATTAGATAAACGCCACCACTAGTACGATGCCGACTCATCATACAATTTGGCGGCATTTATTTAAATGCCACTAATAGTATTTTGGCAAAGTTATTAACGACGTTTATTTAAACGACGGTATTTTTTAAAAAAAGCGGTGTTTACATAAACGCCACCACATTATGTTGCCAGCACATCATACAAATTAGCGGCTTTTATTTAAATGTCACTAATAGTACATTAGCAACACCTTGAATTTATTAATGACGTTTATCTAAACGTCACCATGAGTTTGTTTTTTTCTGCATTGCAACTAATTGTAAACACTACTACTAATTTGTTGCTAGCATATTTTTTTAAATTAACAACATTAATATAAACACCACAATAAATATATTACTGGCGCATTGCATTAATTAATGGTATTTATTAACGCACCAATAATATGATATAATATATCAATTAATAATAAATATGATATAATGGGTCATTATTCATATAATAAAAAAAATTACAAATCAAAACACATAAAAGTTCTTCATGATTAATTCTTCGTCTTCACATTGTGTTGGTCATTAGCTTTAAGACCATTTCTTTCATGGGTACTTCTTCACATTTATCCAATAATTTTTTGGAAAATGTTATGCAATCATTGAGCCTGGAAAAGATCAAAAAAATTATACTAAATTAATAGAGAGTAACCATAAATCAATAGCTGAAACTTCTAATCGATAACCAAAAAAGTTATGCAATCGTTGAGCTTGCAAAATGTTTCTTTGGGTCATATTCAATATCATACAATCCTCAAGCTAGAGAGCTTCTAATCTAGTAGCTGAAAGCATAATGGTTCAGATTCAAACAATGGGTAAGATGAAAATGATCTGCTCATTTATATATCCTACTCAAAATACCAAAAAACAGAGTATACCTTGGGCACGACATTTGAAAAATGATCTACACTGCATCTGAAAAATATAAATCTTGTAAGTACATAGAATTATATCAACTTTTCATATATTACAGAAACATAGAGATTAAAAATGTAAACTATTTTGTAAATGCAAGAGACCTCTAATGCAAATGCAAAAACATAGAGATTGAAAATCTAGTTAATTACAAGGGACCTCTAATGCAAATGCAAAAACATATATAATCAATGAAATCTAATAATAAATAAAATAATGATAGCCTTACCACTATTCTACCACCACTTTACCACTTTTTTTAATTTTTTAATATTTTTTAAAATTTTCTTTTACTTTACCACTTTTTTCTTTTACTTAAGTAAAATTTTCTTTTACTTAATGATTAAGTATTTTAAAAAAAATACTTAAAAGAAAATAAAGAAAAAATAAATACATTACAAGTAGTAAAGTGGTGGTAGAATAGTCGTAACTCTATCATTACCGTAATAAATATACATAGGATTTGTTTTATGAACCCAAGCTATTCTACAAGGCTCTTCAACCCCCACCCCATCCCCTTCTTCTCCCCCACTTGCATTATTATCCCTCTCAATAAACATATTGTTGGGTTTGCGGCAAGCGCGGCTTCTCTTTTTTTTTTTTTTGGATGATATGAAACCTCACCAAAGCAGGGCCTTTAATTTGAACTCACCCTTAGGGAGTGAAGCTTGAATACACGCCCCCCCCCCCCCCCCCCCACAAAAAAAAAATCATGTATTACATAATCTACAGGAATTAAACCCAGGATGTTTCTCACTACCCTGATTTTGGTTCCTCAGGAATGACTCCACAACGCCGTCGGTCCTCATCAGCTACTTTATTTGGGAGGATGACACAAGTAAGTAGAAGTTTTTTTTGTTCTTCTTGGCAAGAAACTATAATTTTCTTGCTATATCAACTTCTATCCAGGAAAAACTTCATTTTTCAGTTAATTCTTTTCTCAATTATTTTCATTTAGAGTTTCTGTGGTGCTCCACAAGGAGTCAACCTTTCTTTAATCAATGGTAACATAAATGGTGGAGTGGAAACCTTACGGCAAGTTGAAGCCAAGTACGTACCCAGCCTTGCTTTTTAAACAACAGCTTACCGGATATGTAGAAAAGATCTATGGAATGATTCGAGATAATCTGAAGAAAGAAATTTCTCCCTTGCTGGGATTGTGCATCCAGGTTTATCAATTTGGCTTTTTAGTAACTTTGTTAACGATACGAGTTCATGTTTTTCACTAAAGTTATCAACATTTTATTCCTTACAACTAACTTAAACTGAGACTTTGCTATATAATTATGATGTAACAGGCACCAAGAACATCCAGAGCAAGCTTAGTTAAGGGGTCATCACGTTCGGTTGCAAACAGTGATGCGCAACGAGCTTTGATTGCTCACTAGCAAGGGATAGTAAAAAGCCTTGGAAGCTTCTTAAACACTTTGAAAGCAAATCATGTGAGTGGAATTTCTTTTAGCTCTATTCCTATTTTTTTTTCTACGCTATACGATAGAAACATTTTGTTTTTCAATGATACTATAAGTTCCTCACTACCCTGATTTTAGTCGTTTAAAGGCTCAATACGCATTCACCAATATATCATTAATTTCTTATAATTAACCAATAAGTTTTGAGATTAAAACTTAGAAACAGTTCAAGAAAATAGTGACATTTAGTAGCTTAGAAATCCAAATCACAAAAAAATTGAACTTGAGACAGACACACACACAGACAAAGAGTTGAGATAAGAATATACCACAGCTATGTTATGGGTCAAAGAAGCCTGAGCGGATTCCTCACTTTTAAACACAATGTAAGCATGGACACTGCAATGAAGCTCTTTCATCAGAAAATATGAAACTGATTGAAGAAGGACACGAAAAAAAAGTTTAAAGTAGCATAAACAACACAACATAGCAAGCATAGACCAATTATAAATTAAACAATACAACGTTAAAAGACTTCCACCAAACAGGAAAGATGAAAAATTCATCATAGCAAAGCGAAGTATCAAAAAAAAAAAAAACTATACAACCGATTAACCAAGCCAAAATAACTAGACAACACAGATGGCCTTGCCTTTCTCGGCTTTTTGGTCTGAAAAAAAAAAAAAAAAAAAAGATCATTGGCATAAATCACAACTAAGTTAAATTTAACAAAATAAACATCTATTTCTTGTAATTATAAATAGACCGACAACACAGATGAATACCAAACCAGTAAAAATAAATAGACGACATAGATGAATACCAAACCAGTAAAAAAGCTTACGGATCCTGACAGATTATAGAAAAATAACTGCAAAACAGCGGCCACGGTAAGCATAGCAAAATAGATTTACATTGGACTGGATTGCTCTGTTTTTTGCATAGAAAAACAGAGTTACGTTGCTGGCTTTACGTTGGTTTTGAAATAATTTTCTGCACGTGCTCGTTTTCCCTATTGTTGGGATCATCCTCCTCGTCATCTGCTAACAATATCTCCCATCTGACAAAGTAGATAGCAGGACTCGAGAGTCAACTACTAACCACATCGGCAGATTGGATCCTCCTAGATCAGAATGTTTAACCATTTTGAAAAATTTTTAAAAAACATATAAAAAGAAAAATGAAAAGTTCAGAAAATTGATGATGGAGCTAGCATCGAGAAGGATGCGAAGAAATGTAGCATACCAATTTCATATACAACCGGGACCACCGGTGATCCAGAGAACCAGAGGATCATCCTTGGGACTCCTTTCAGACTCGATGAAGTTGTAAAATAGCTGCACTCTCCAACTCCAATGTTCCTTTAAATCGTTGGTTTTACGTTGGTTGGGCTATTTCCATGGTTTTTCTGACTTGAGGAATTAAGCTCCAGCTTTACAGAAACTTATTAAAATGAGAATGAAGAGAGAACGTGAGGAATTGCAACTCCGGCCTGACGTGAGGAATTAAGCTCTGGCTTGACAGAACGCTTAAGTTTATGGGAGGGATGGACGAGTTGCAGCGGGTTAGGGTTAATTAGAAATGAGAGGGAAATTCAAGTTTGGATTGAAAATTTGACAAAAGTTTGAAGTTGGCGCCGCTCAGGACCCGTTTTTGTTGTGGAAAAATTTTGAGGGAACTCAGCTATATGCACGTACATAGTGTAATTTCTGTTGCCACTCATATTCAAAATACCCATGTATTTTCAAACAGGATAGACAAATGACGTTCATCTGAAATGTTGTTGTCTATATACTTATAACTGTATGAAACATCTCAAGTGAATATCCATTTAAGTTGTATACATATGAAACTATTTAAAATGCATATACAATATTAATTGTGTGATTAGGGATGAAAAAGATTCAAGATGAAGTGTATGTAGCATTAGCAATTAGCCATTAGCCATTCTTCCTAATGATCTTAAGACTAATGACATGATCACCCTAATAATCCAGATTCACGGAACAGCCAAGCATATACTTTTACAAGGATAAGCAAAGCTTGTAATTTTTTGATGTCGTACCATAAAACTGCAGCTACAACAAGAGTGACTTTGTAGTTTCCATCCATAGTTGTCATCCAAAGGGCATGCATGCATGAAGAAGGACTGCAAATGATTCAATTCTATTAATTACAATAACAACCTATATATTTAAATGGATCCCTTTCAATTCCTTCAAATCCAAAGCACCTTTCTCCACCACATTAACCATCATTAAAATACCATATTCCTAACCTCAAAGCTCTCTTCCATGGCCTCTAAAACTCTCACCATGAAACTCTTCTCACTACTAGTTTTTTCATATGCCATCATCAAAATGGCAACTGCCAGTGATCCAAACATCTTAATATATTTTCTAGTCCCCAAAAACTTTAGCGTTGTTGATGGAAACTTTTTCACATTTATTGGCATGCATTCCCTTATCGGAGCAAAACCTCCTACAACATTTAAGGTCTTTAAAGCAAGCTTAGTTGAATTCCCAGCTCTGGAAGGACAAAGTGTTTCCTATGTTATCCTTGAATTTGCAAATGGCTCCACTAATCCACCCCACATCCATCCCCGCTCAGCTGAGCTCCTTTTTCTTGTTGAGGGTTCTCTGCAGGTAGGGTTTGTTGATACAACCAACAAGCTCTACACTCAAATACTTCAAACTGGTGATAGGTTTGTGTTTCCCAAAGGACTTGTTCACTTTCAGTACAATGCTAACTCTGAAAATTCTGCTATAGCGATTGCATCTTTTGGGAGTGCAAATGCTAGAACTGTTTCACTTCCAAACACTTTGTTTGCCACTGGGATCAATGACACTGTGTTGGCTAAATCCTTCAAGACCGATGTTCCCACCATTCAAGCTCTTAAGGATGGTCTTGTTCCCTAGATCTGAGGATGGCATGCATTGCCCATAGTTGCTATTTTATCATATCTAACTGTTTCTTTTCGCATTTTTGTTTGGGTGTTTTGTGCTTTCGTTTTTCTTTTTCTACACTTTCTTTGAATAATAACCCTTCTTCACAAGAAGTGTATGTATCATGACGTTTGTCACCATTGACTTAAACAATTTATCCCTTCATTCATGATGACAGATATATGAAATAATTTCATTCAACATTGTTGGAGCCCATTGAGTCTGCATGTTTGATCAAAAGGTATAAATATATGGAAGTTTTTTACGATTTTTCAAAATGAGAAGATGAGCGAAGTTAATGTAAAGTCAGCTGCATTGTACTACAACAAAAAATCTGAAATTCTTGCTCGAATTTGAGGATTTTAAGAAGATTTGTCAGGCTGCATTGAAGGATCAAAAATATTGTAGGGCTCATTCAAGTTTCTGACTCTCTCTCTCACATGAGACAATAAATAATAAGATTGAATTTTCTTGGTTTGGCTGTTCCGTAGGGTTTTACCTTTAAAGGGTTTCCCTTCGTAACCAATCGTTGTGTCTTACAAAATTGTTTATTTATTCTAAAATATTTGATTTGTTTTCATAATCTTGATAATTGAGATCTAACATATTTGTTTAAGGAAATTAATAGACAATTTCGTAGTCCACAGGAATACGTTGGGAATTTCAAGAATCACTGAGAATGAATTTTCCACCTCATCTTCAAGAAGCAAGAACAGCCATTGAGTGCCTCTTCATGGCACCTTATATCTCTACTCTTTCTTGGTTCCAGAAGTGGGAGGAGATGATGAATGGCTGCCATCCTCAAGAACGGCTTGGGTTGGAAGGTAGGAAACTCAGCCAAGAGATATTAGCAGAAGCAAAAGAAATGGTGAAAGAAGGGGAAAGTTCGTACGGAGCCAGAATTGTAGGACAAATTGGAAATGAGATGGTCTTGGAATGGAAAGGAATTACAACGGTTAGAGTTTCAGTATGGACAGATCAACTCTAGAGGGCTAAAAACTAGGGAGTCCTTTATTTGTTCAAAGTGATATGCATAATATGCTGAGATTTACTTTGATTTATTGTTGTATAGATTTTTATAAACAATACATCATAAAGAATATTGATCAGACTGAGAGATCATATATTACATTACGAAATTTACAATCGCAATTGCTATCCGTTTATGCTATGCTTAATACAATTATCCAAAGTCATTGTCTGAGAATATATGTGGTCGAGTATTTTTGTTATTGCTTTTTATCGGGTAAGAGCTCTTTTACTTGTAAATCGATAAAGAGAACACGTTCTATGCTGTTGATGTGATAGAAGATGATTAGCAAAAACTTCAAATTTTAGACTTTTTCAATCTAATGTATTTTACAGTGTGGTAGATGTATTATTCCCATTGACTTGTAAAAAAATTTCAGTTATTTTACTTTCACGCGGTGTGGAGAATTCAGTCATGGGGCTCTCGGTCCGGTCGGTCGGTCCAACCCTTTTTAAAAGAATCAATTAATAAAAAAATTATTTAAAATATTAAATTAAAATTAAATGACTTGTTAAATGAGAATTACATAATAAATTATGCAATTATTAATATATACTAATACTATATATTATAGTTATGCATTAAAGAATATAATAATACATTGATCTAAATATATATAGTTATGAGTTTTGTTACATATAAGCAAAGTCGCGTACTAATCTACGTATCAATACTGATTCATTCATATTCAAAATTTAAATTAGCATTGTTTTCAATAAAATTTATTTTTTGACCAATCACATTAGATTGGTGTACATATCAGTATACAATTATGCTTGCAACTAGATTTTTCCTATAGTTATAGACTTAGTACCAATACTGTAACTAATAACTATACTAATAGTATTACTAATATACTATACGTTAGTGATAAATTGGTAATACCATATTAAATAATACTCTATGTAATTATAGTGATTTAATACTAACATATTAAATTAACTATACTAATACTATTATAAATTTATACATATAATATAATTTATACTATAACTCTTGTAATATGTTAATATATTAATATATACTAATACTATATATCATAGTTATACATTAAAGAATATAATACTTATATAATATTGTGATATATATATAATTAATTTATACAATTATTTATATAAATATTTTTTTTTTAATTTTTTATTCAGTCCGGTCCGGACCGGCCGATGCTCTTCCCTAGTCATGATACTTCTTCCTATCTAATAGGGCTAAGCACCGATTCAACCGGAGTCGGATTTGGCCTCCTCCCGACTCTGACTTTGTCGGAGGCCGAATCCGACCTCCGACTCCGACTCCGCTTACACCCCACTCCGCTCCGACTTCGACATGTCGGAGCGGAGTCGGCCTCACGAATCCACAATATTTTTCAATAATATTCCTCACGAATCCACGATAGCAGATAAAAGAGAGAGAGCAATCAAAAATCAACAACCAACAAACAAAAACTAGAGAGAGAGAGAGAGAGAGAGAGTGAGAGAGAGAGAGAGAGAGAGAGGAGATACCGGATTTCAAACCCATTTTCAACAAACAAAAACTAGAGAGAGAGAGAGAGAGAGAGAGAGAGAGGAGATACCGGATTTCAAACCCATTTTCAACAAACAAAAACTAGAGAGAGAGAGAGAGAGAGAGAGAGAGGAGATCCGGAGAAGCCGTCGGAGCCGGGGCTGCGCCGTTTCTTGGTGGCTGAGGGTGTCGAAGGCTGGGGCTGCCGGCTTGCCGCTGCGCTGGAATGACTATCGTGGGGGCTAAAGCCTGAAGTTTGAAGTATAGCGTAAAAAGTTAAAAACCCTAACTTAACTGCTTCGGTATCCGGGAGGGGAATATAACCGGTCTTCAGTAATCAGTACTGAGGTAAACGGCGCCGTTTTACTAAAATTAACTCTGTTTTGGCAACCAAAACAGAGTCCAACGACGCCGTTTGGACTCTGTTTTGGTATTTTCAGCCCCCTTTTTTTTTAACTCTAAATCAAATATTAATTTTGTTTTAATATTATATATATTAACTATACTATTATATATAATATAACTATATAGTATATACGTATAACTATATATATTATATAACTATAGTTAATTAGTAAGTTAATATATAACTATATATATTATAGTATATAAGTATAACTATATATATTATATAAATATAGTTAATTAGTAAGTTAATATATAACTATATATATTATATTATATAAGTACTCCTCCAATATATTATATAAGTATAGTTAATTACTAAGTTAGTATATAACTATATATATTATATTATATAAGTACTCCTCCAATATATTATATAAGTATAGTTAATTACTAAGTTAATATATAACTATATATATTATATTATATAACTATATATATTATATAAGTATAGTTAATTACTTATAGTAACTATATACTATATAAGCCCTTAATATATATAGTATATATATAACTATATATTATATATTGACTTATAGTAAACTAATAATGTAAAATATAAAATAAGCTATAGTAACTTATATAGTAACTTATAGTAAATTAGTAATGTAAATTAACTATATAAGGTATAGTAACTTATATAGTAACTTCTAGTAACTTATATAATAACTTATAGTAAATTAATAATGTAAATTAACTATATAAGGTATAGTAACTTATAGTAAATTAGTAATGTAAATTAACTATATAAGGTATGGTAACTTATATAGTAACTATATTAACTTATAGTAACTTATAGTAAATTAGTAATGTAAATTAACTATATAAGATATAGTAATTAGTAACTTATAGTGTAACTAATAACTATATTAACTTATAGTAACTTACTAACTTATAGTAAATTAGTAATGTAAATTAACTTATAATAACTATATTAACTTGTATTATTCATTATAATGTTTATAGATTATTATTTATTAGATGTTAATATATTGATAACAAATATTTTTATAAAATATGCACAATATCGAAGTCGGAGTAGAATTCGGAGTCGGAATCGGATTGGAAGTCGGAGTCGGAGTCGGATTGGAAGTCGGAGTCGGATCGGATCGGAGTCGGGACACCTCTACCTTCGACTCCGACTTGTCGGAGTCGGAGCGGAGCCGGAGTCGGAGTCGGATTTTCGAATTTCTGCTCAACCCTATTATCTAATTAGGATTTGGAAAGAAGAAATTTGTTGGGAGGTTCGATACATCTTGGAACTCGACAATAAGAGGAAGCAGCTGCAACAAGAGGATTGGCGCTCATGAAAATGTGATACCGATCAAGACATTAGCAGGCATCGTAGTGATGAAATCCATGAGGTCAGTGCTTCATCAGAATTTAAGCTTTTTAGTATATTAGATGGGAATCATAAGAAACATGGTTCAACCTCTCAAAGAAGCAAAGCACCGATATTGGTATGGCACAATCACTGATAATAATGCAGATAAGGAGTTCCTAACTCAAAAACCTATAAAATGTTTTTTTTTTTTTTTTAAAAAAAAAAAAAGGGAAGAGAGAGAGAGAGAGAGATAAGAGGAAGAAGAAAGAAAAAAAGTAGTTTCTGTAACAGACATTCTATTCATTGGCTCAGGTAAACTGAAGTTTTTTTTTTTTTTTGGGGGGGGGGGGGTCTCGTCCTAAGACCGCAATCTCAGTTGTCCGACTAACTACATCAAAATGCCTACCTGAAGTAAATGGAAACCTGTGGGATATCAACATCTTTGTCATCATCATCCTCACAAGCCACTACCACATCAAAGTGCTGCCGATATGGAGGCAGCTCTGCCTTGGCCACATTCCTAACCAGATCCACCAACTTCTTATCCATGCGCTCTCTATGCTTTGGGAAGATGCTGTTATAAAGTAAGCAACTCCCATGAGAGATGCTGTAAGCATTCAAGCCCCTGTTTTTCAGCCACTGAAGAAGCTCCTTCAAAGTTGGATTGTCCTTCAAAATCCATCGGTCCCACACGGTCCAACTCATGTCTTTGTGCTTGATCACCTTAGGAGGAACAGGCTCGGCTATTGAGAATAGAGGGAGTGCTAGGTTGGCAAAGGTGTTTCTGTAGTCCTGTAATTTGTGCCCTCCATCCAGAACCTTGTACAGCTCCAAGCAAACAAGACCTGTTGCCATAGCAGTGGAGGTGGCAATGGCAGGGATGATCCTCCCAGCAATAAACTTGGCCTTAAGCTTGTCAACTTCAGGGATGCCATAGTTCCTTGCCCTCATATTTGCAAGCCCAGCTATCAGGTCCATATGATAGTTTGTGTCATCATCCTGGGTATCACAGAAATTTTGTGAGTGCATGAAAAAACTAGATGCATGATTCTAACCTACAAAATTAACTAGACAACAACTTACAGAACTCCACATTTAAACCTCCGACAGAAACATAAACAGTAATAAATTTGTCAAAATGCTATGAGTAGGGAGTGGAGTATAAATAAATAATAAAGGCGTAATATATTTTCAGTGGCAAGATAAGGTAGGATGAACAAGGCCAGGGGCAGCAACCTATTTATCAGCAACATTGTCAAATATAAAACACAGTCCATGTCGTCCTTTTGGAGACTTGGAAATAGCTTTCAAAGAACACTCAAAAGATCTTGATTAAGTTAAGAATAAAAATGTAACGCTCTAATAGAAGGCCCAAACCACATGGCCTATATTCTAAAATGACTAGTCAATGATACAATTGGAACCTCATTGGAACTTTATAAAGTGCAAGAACTTCTCATTCCCAAGCAATATGGGATCTCATTCAACACCTACCCTTATCATATAGGGTATCACAATCTACCCCTCTTAAATTCCCAACTTCCTCGTCGAGCTTGTCTGTTATAAGTGGCACGGCTCAAGTCCCATATTTCTAATTAGAATAGGCTCTAATACCATTTGTAATGCCCCAATGAAAGGCCCAAACCACCTGGCCTATACTCTAAAAGGACTAGTCAATGATACAACTGAAGCCACATTAGAATCTTATAAAGAGCAAGAACTTCTCCTTTCCAAGAAATGTCGAATCTCATTCACCACCTACCCTCATCTTTATCATATGAGGTATCACAAAAAATAAGCTCAGAAAAACACGGCCCACCATAAGAAAATAAAAAAAATAAATAAAAAGAAGCGCTTCCAGAATATATCTTCATATTAATAAATTAATTAGAGCCTAAGAATTGAAACATGTTAACAATATGTCAAAAAGGTTTTACAAAAGGGAAGCAGAGAGGGGCACAGGGGAGGTCAAGTGCAAGGTGACTAACCTTCTCAAACTGAATTGAGTTCATCCTGAAACCTGGCGATAGCAGCTTCCTGCGTTCTTCTAACTTCATGATCAACTCATCAATGACTGCAGCATCATCAATGGATGAAGTGGAAAAGCTACTAGCTTTCTCGTCTGTAACAATCTTAACACCTCTCTTGGGTTGGAAATCAGGGACTATCACTTGGTTAGCAGCATCAGCCAGTTTTCTAGGAGACTTGACCCAATCAGGAATTGGGATGCCAAATGTCTCTGCACGTAGCACAGACCCTGACATAATAAAATAAAGGTGGCTGGGATCATCAACTGAGAACTGCAGTGGGCGAGGGAAACGCTTGGGAGCAGACCAGAATGGAGCCCCGTTACTGGTTGTGGCATCCTCGGGAAAAGTGTATGTTAACTGCTTAACGCGGTTAGCAAAGTAGTCCTCAAACCTGGTTCCATAAATACATGCCATCAGAAGCTGAACTAAAAAACACAATGCTATAATGTAAACCAATAAATGGACCAATATAAATAGAAACCGCACTTCAGACGAGCCCAATTTATGCAATCTTGGAAGGTTTCACATCTCTCCTTGTCAAGGCATTCAAGTACACGTTCCAAGTTATCCCTAGCCTGAGCATCACCAGCCTTCTTCATTGCAGATGCGTATTCATTTGGGTTGGTTAGATAAGTATTTACTTCAGCCGGTGTCTTCTCAAGCAAACCCTCAAACTCAGATCGAGCCCATGTCAAGCAGTGGTCGATATTGTGAGGGAATGAGTGAACTGTGCACATGGGTGCTTGCTTTTCAGGTGGGTCCCGTGAAGCACCATAATTTTCCGTAAGGTGAGGAATGACCATCTGAGTGTTGCACTTGGCACCCAGGGTTCCTGATTCTAGAAGTGGCTTCTGGAAATATAAGCATCTTTGATCAATGTAAAGCCTAGCATTCACATTGTCCAAAGCATTGACAACAACACTAAGATTCTCCCAGAATTCATCATTGAACACATTCTCCGTCTCAGGACCCGCACGATTCTGCAGCGCTTCAATGTTGAGACTAGGGTTTATCAAAGCAGCAGCTGAAGCAGCTACTTTTGACTTAGCCTGTCCAATGTTCCAGTCCCGGAAGAGAAACTGCCTGCTAAGGTTACTTTTCTCAATTACATCATCATCGGTAATTGTTAACTTCCCTTGTTTACCACAAGAAACTCCCATCAAAGCTAAATTCTTCAAAAATTCACACCCTAGTGCGCCAGATCCTACAACAAATATTTTTGCATCCTCCAACTTCTTTTGGATCTTGGATCCAAACACTGAAATTTGTGCATCATAACGACTGTTTAATGGTTTCAAATCACTAGGAAGCAAGGGTTCTGCAGGAAGAGACTCGACTGATTCAAAGTAGAAAAACTGTGGAAAAAACATACAAAATATTTGAGTTGAAAATATACATCATCAAAACTTAAAAATAGGATAAAATATCAATGTTCGAATTGATGCTAAACTCAAGACGGCAGATAAAACTAAGAGTTCACTCAATCAGGTTAGCAGACCCAATCCACACTCTGGATGAAGTGAAGACCTGATCATCACTAGATCAGGTTCGCAGATCCATAGAGATTCAACCCAAACTAATGTAACTAACCTGAAAAAGAGGATGAAACTTCCCAGAGCAAGCCTTCACAACTTCCTGTCCAACAATACCACCAAACATGGCAGCCATGGGATTCAGGACAGCCCTAGCACCAGATGCAAAATGACGAAGAAGGATTTGGTCAATTGCCTCAAGCCTCCCATCCGATAAGGCATCATTCATGCTAGTGACAGAAGAAATGAATTTCTGAGCATCATCCTCTGATCCAGCAACTGGGAAGTGTCCAAACTCTGACTGAAATTTATCAAGCGCCTGAAATGCCAGGTGTAGGAGTGGTGGACGATCAAACTTGGAGAAGTCACTTAGAAGGAAATCGCCAGGGTCCTTTAGTGCTTCTCGCAAAGGCTTGAATTTCAATACCTTAGGTTGCTTCACCTGTGTCACAATACCACCTTTCACGTATGCAGAATACTTTGCGGTATCCTCCTCAATAGCGAATGAGTAGGGTCTTACATTCTTTATCTTCCTCGGCTTTCCATCATTTAATTCTTTCATTCCATTGACTTCAGAGAACACAACAAGATCTCCATCCTGAAACTCAAGTCTCTCATCATCAACACAGGTCACAAGAGCAGGGTTGTCATTGCTAATAGATGCAATTATGCCTGTATGTGGATCTTTTCCATCAACATCAAAAACTGTAAACTCAGGGCCAAAGTCACAGAACGTACTACCAAAAAGACCTCGTACTTCAGATTTTATAAAGGAGATTGGAGGTTGATGGTTATGGCAGTAATCGTCAAATTCAATTGCTCTCTCCAAGCTAATATCGGTAAAAACTACCACCTGTAGGAATTCAAATGTCAAATTGCTTAATTCATATATAATAAAGAAAGCAAAGAAAACAAATATTAATAGAAATCACTCAGAACTCAAAAGCACAATCAGTATCAAACTACACACATCTTCTCCAATATTGAAATTACATTTGCAGACTTTAATGTGATTAAACCAACTGTTTCTATACAAAATTTGTCTACTTTAACTAGATGTGAAGGGCTTTGAATGATAATATTCCTTATCAAGTTCATTGAAAGGAAAACCACAAAAGCATCAAGTTCAATAGTCCAACTACCCGCCATTACCATACACAAAACTATGAGTTTGTGCAGGAAAGAAAAGAGCAGAAATAGGGTGTAATAATTTAATAGAAGAAATAAAATCGCTTAATGTTTGGCAATAGAATATTAATGATACATAGAATAATCACAGTTCATAAAACTATCAAAAGAACTGAGTCCTGACAATATAAACGTAATTCCTTAAGCCTTTGAGTGGTCCCCTTTAGTACCACTCAAACTTCAGTTGCCACCAATAAAAATTTCCAAAAGTTTGCAATCACAGTCCCACACATATGGAATGAGGAAAGAGAGATCTATGAAGATTTTAGAGAAGCTTATATTAGCATTCAACAATATTATTCCATTTTATCAAAGAAAAAATTTCCCAACTTGGATAGACATCCACCCAAATGTGCCCAAGCCAAATTCAAAAAAAGTCGATTTTCTTATCTAGCAAGATAGGCTCTGGAAGATCTCATTAAAATACTTGTAGAAAGAACAATAAAATATTGGAATAATTTTTTTTACAAGTAAGAAAGTTTTATTAATACGAATGAAATAGGCAATGTCCATGTACACAAGGAGTATACAAAAGAAATGCCTAGATGCATTCTAAGAAAAAATTGGAAATAATTAAACCAACCACAAATCTTACCACCCCTTAGAGAATTTAATTTGAAAAAAGAAGAGTAGTGGCTGTTTAAGTCACCAGCTCTCTTTCTTCCATCCTCTCTGACTTCATCAACCTTCTTTTCAACACACTTTTATCGGCTGTGTTAAAATTAATACAGATTGTGAAAGTTAAAAAGACAAACTATCAAGTATGGTAGTAGTTCTAATTTGTTATTGGACTGTACAGGTGGCACGTTTTACTACTATACTTAATACGAACAATGAAACATGGAACACATAAAAATGCTTAATTCCTCCAAATTTTAGATTCTCACATTGTACCATCCATCCATCCACATGCACATACAATTCCTTGTAAAGAACGACTTTATTTTTTCTTTTCTTTTTTTCTTTTTTTGGTAGCAACACAAAGATGTAACAATATTAAAAGGAATAAGACAAGACCATAACAAATTGGATCCATTAGCAAGTTTCTCATCTTCTGTGCTTTTGCTTACCATGTGGTGTTATTTCTCCCACTGCATTCAGATGTTCATGATATTTTTGCTTTTTCTTCTCAATAATCTTATTTTTAGTTTTCTTTATCCTCGACTAATACTACCAAACACCCTTTAAACAAAAACAAAAACAAAACAGAGAGGTTCTGGACATTAAGCACCGGCAATGAAAATTAAGCATTTTTATCTAATGAAATGCACCAATAATCGTTAAATGACTCAAAAAAATTACCTGAAAATCGGAAAGTTGTTCCTTAGTCAATTCTGTTGTTAAAGTAGATATGACCACAGAGTTATTTAACTCTTGCAATTTCTGGATAGAAGCGAGGGCCCGATTTTTCCCCACGTCATCCTCTGAGAAAATGAAATTCCCAGATAGATCCCACAGCTCCACAGCACCTTCGTCATGCAGAGTGACGGACTTCACACCCGCAAGAACAAGGTTCTTTGCTGAAAAAACGCATTAAGCATTGTGGATAAAAAAAATTTATAATAACAATACTCGTTTTTTTTTTTCATGGATGCGCGATTCCATCACAAGTGAAACTTCAAGAAAACAAAACAAAAGAAAGGAAGTATCCACGACTTTCAATCTTAGAAAAAACAAATATATCTATTTACGTACCGATCTCGGCACCGAGACCTTGCATGCCGGAAATGAGAACGTTGGAGGCAAAAAGCCGGCGCATCGTCTCACGGCCATAGACCGCAAGCTGACGGCTGTGGAGATCCTCGTCAATATCAATCGAATTCCCATTTCCCAAAGCCATGATATGGTCTTCGGTGTTGGCGATCGAGTTGTTGTTATCGTCGTTGCTCCTAGAGTTCCCCGTGGTGACGGCCGTGCAATGCTTCTTAGGCGAGGATTCGGTGGTGGTCTGAACAGCCTCCGCTCCCGCCGCTCTCTTTCTAGGAAGCATAAAGTGCAGTGAACTGCTGAGAAACAATTTCATTTCCATTATAACAACAGGTACTCCGAATTTAATCTTTAGAGCAAAACAAGAACAAAACAATTAGAAGAAGAAGATACCGAGTGGACTTTGGAGAAGTAAATGAAGCGGTCCTGATGAACTTCGCTTTGTCCTCTCTCTCTGTCTTCTTGTGCTACGTACGCCGGTTATTTAGGGTTTCACGGCTCCGAGCTCAGATTCGGTTGTCACTTTGAAGGTCGGTTTATCTCTCTTGGGGACTGAGTGCAAGCGAGTGAGAATGTGTGGGGGAGTGAAAAAGGAAGGGCTTTGATCGGGTGTACGTGATGATGGTCCCCAAGAATTAAGGGCCGTTTGGCTTCTCGGATACGGTACATGGATTGAGGTCACGTATAGGATGCAAATGTCAAATCATATTAATGAATTGTATTCGTGCGGTGTCATGATATTTATATTATATTATATGAATAAATTTTAATTCAATTCGTTAAATTTATCGTATTAAAATATTAAATATTAATACGACTCATTAACATAACGAATCGTATCGTGTCAATTCGTTTATATAAATAAATTAAATAGAAAAATTAACTGATTTGACATAATTAAATTTAATATAATTTTATATAAATATTAAAATTACAATATCTATAAAAATTATAAAACTAACTATAACTCTAAAATTACAATTTAAATAATAAAAATATCTAAATTAAAATTCTAAAAATGTTACTTATAAGTATAAGGGTATAATTATAATTTTAACTTTATTAACGGATTATAACGTGTCAAAACGGGTTGACTCGTTATCAACCCGTTAAACAATCGTGCCTTAATGGGTCAACCCGTTTTGATTCAAACCCATTAAAACTAAACTCAAACCCACTATTATCGTATCATATTTTTGTTGAGTTAACGGATTGTATCACATATTACCACCCCTACTAGCACGTTACAGGATGAGAAATAATTTCTACAAATTCTAAATAGATAAACAAAAAATGTGTTATTTTGCATACTTTTGGATCAGACTCTAATGACTCCAATATTCAATTTTGGGCCTATAAATACAAAGAAAATACAAAAATATAGAGGCCTTAATAGAGGTTGGGAAGTCTCCGATGCCAAAACATTATCGTCTTCATAGTTTATGTAAGTGAATAGAGAGTTCTTCGTATGTAGGAATTACTTTTTATATTAAGTTTGTGGAGGTTAACTACACATACCTCATGTCAAGAGGTTATGTGTACTCATCAATTCTTTTAATCAGATTCTTTTAATGCAACATAGCTTTTAAGATAGTAAAATTAATACGGCGTGGCTTCTTGTCCTTTCTTCCTTGCGGGTGCATGCCGTTTGGCTCATCCTTCCCCTACCTATTAGAAGATCATGGGCTTCCCACGTTTCTTGCCCACTTGCCTGCACAATGCTACATGAGATTAGGCTCCGTAATGGAATGTGAATGTGATGTGCCTCTTCTTTCCTTGCATCTTGGGAGTCTTTCTACACGATCATAGTCATAGGCCGACCTCTGATGGACCAAAGGCCTCTAATGAGCCAAGGGGCCGCCCAGTCGAGCCAAGCTTTCCATGTTTGGACTTACCTACATAAAAATCTCTTTACAATATGCATAAAATTTTATTAAAAAAAATCTCATTTAAAGAAAATGTAAAATACCTATTTTTTATTAATAAAATTTATTTTTTTCTAAAAAACCTAAACAAAATTTATCTATTTAGAATTTATAACTAATGTGTAAATCATAATTTTCAAATACTTTTTTTTTTTTAATAATAGAGTTTTCGATTACTGTTGGATTAATGTTTTTAGAGACTTCTTTCTAACAATTATAAGAACCAGCACATTGCGCTATGGGCAGATTGTTGTGTATGTTGTGTATAAGAAAGAGAGATTTAGAAAGAGACTGGATTTTATAGTGGAGAAATTTGAAACAGTTTATAGGGTAGTTTATTTGAGGAAACAATATAAAAGTTGAAATAGTGCATTTAGGTCTAGACTTGAATTGATTTAAATATTTATATGTAAGAAAAGAAATAAAACTTAAAAGTTACAGTAATTTATATTAAAATATAAATATACACAACAATCTGTGCATTGCGCGAGTTATAGGCTCGTATATATAAATATATATAGATATAGTTTTAACAAAATAAATATCTTTTACGCAATAAAAATAAAAATTTAAAAACAAAACATTATTTGCTATTTATTATTATTATTATTTTTTTCTAAACTTAAAAATTTAGATTGGACATAGATGAACACGTAAAATAAAAAGGTGTTATAACATTTATTTGTTATAAAAGTAGTATTTTATTAAAATACTACCTTTATTAGAAGATCTTGTATTTATTTATTTTCTTATTTTATTTTATTTTTCTCTATAAATATACTCTCTTTCTGTTCATAATATTCATTCCATATAGAAACCTATTTTTACTTATTTTCAACAAAAATAATAATAGTAAATAATACTAAACATGCAAGAAAACATGATTGGAATAAAATGAGATCAATTTAGAAGAAGCAACCATGTTGCTAAGAAAAATGAGTAAGATTGGGATTTATATGTGTATTAAGGTTTAATGCATATGATTAATTAGAATTTTTCAATGGATAATTTGATATGTTTAGTACGTTCTTGTTTGATGCATGAATTTCTAATTAAATATCAGATTCTCATGCATGCCAGAAAGATAAAATGAAAATAATATGTTTCATGTTTGCCTGAGTATTGTTATGATGAGAGGATCTATATGAAGAGAACATGTCTTGTTTGGTCCGACCGTTTTTTAAATAAATCTTGAAGCTTATGACCAAAACATAAGAGATCAATACAACAATTTTCAAACACAATGTGATATTCAAAATCAAATTATTATAATTTGAGCTCCATACTGATAGAGATGTGAACGTGCAACAGCGTAGGGAGATGGGCTGAGGTTGAAGAGAGAGAGAGAGAGAACAGAGAGCATTGTGAGAGAAGGTTCAGCATGGCCTTATCGATGGGAGAACGATGACTGAGCGGTGGGGGTTGCAGTCCAACTATAGAGTCTTGCTTTCCAATGTCCTTTGTTGCCGATGATGTGCATGAGGGTGGTGAAGTGCGGGGCTAACACCACGTACTGTTACACTTATTTTATGATAAAAAGGCTTAAAAAGAAAATTGAAATGACTGAGCAGTGGGGGTTGCAGTCCAATTGTGGAGTTTTGCTTTTCGATGTTCTCTATTGCTAATGAAGTGCATGAGGGTGGTGAAATGCAGGGAAGTATCGAGGCTAACAGCACATACTATTACACTTAATTTATGATAAAAATAGGCTTAAAAACACGGCGTCTGTGATGCCCCAACTCTCATGTATAAACACATAGAAATCAAGGCGTCAGGATGATGACAACACGGATCACGCATCTTATCGCCGAGTGCCAAGTGTGTGTATATGCAACATGTATACACAAAAGTAACGCAACGGGTAATAAAAATCTTTCAACTAAATACTAGAATTTTGTTTAAATACAAACTCACTTAAAACAAGCATATCAAAATATTACAATTAACTAACATAAATATGATACAAATCAAAACAATAAACAAAAGGAGGAAATATATCACAATTCACGAGTGATCTCCGATCACTCCTCTGGCGAAGCTGCCTTCTCGGGCTTAACCTCATCGCCTTCTGCATCAAAATTT
This sequence comes from Carya illinoinensis, assembly GCF_018687715.1. Classification (NCBI taxonomy): domain Eukaryota; kingdom Viridiplantae; phylum Streptophyta; class Magnoliopsida; order Fagales; family Juglandaceae; genus Carya; species Carya illinoinensis. Next base: position 42,535,724 of record NC_056760.1, read on the forward strand.
ACAATACTACATGTAAGTATTAATCCAAACACCCATAAGATAAAAATATATTAAAACTCAACAATATGCATGAACAGGATGCCATATGCATGAGATCCAAAAATAATCTTTCTTAAAAAATATTTCATTTCCAACTCACGCCAAAATCATATTTGGCCCAAAAATAATTCATTTTTCAACTCACGCCAAAAGTCACATTTGACCCAAAAATAATTCGTTTTCCAACTCATGCCAAAAGTCATACTTGGCCCAAAATATTTCATTTAAAAATTTTCATCGTCATTTTATCAGAAAATGGCACAAAATCCAAGTCTCAAATCAATTTTCATTTTCATTAACCGAATGCATCATGACCTCCCTTATGGGTCATCTGCACATCTTGACTCCCTTCGTCACACAATGGGTAATGGTCATGTGTGTGACTTCGTAATGAGTGATGCCCAGTTCCACGCCCAGCACATACGTAGCCTAACATCCTCTAACCCCCGTCAGAAGAGGGGCCACAGAGTCGATACGAGAGAGTTACCATCATGTATGCTCCCGTTGTTGCCCAACGACAACCCATGAGACGTTACTCAGTATATTGTGCTCCCGAGTGACCAGAGGAGTTCCACCGAAATAATACTCAATCTCGGCTTGGGGTTGTGATACACATGCACCCAAAAATTCATTTACACATGAAAACCCAGTATTCAATATTCAACATATGTATATGTATGCCATTATGCAAAAAATCCAATTTTCCTTTTCAAACATGAACATGCATACTCCATGCAATGCACACATCAAAATATCCAACAAATCTCAACATCAACCAACATACAAACCAACTCCGTCCACCAATCCATTCGACCTCCGAACTCATTGGACTTATTCCGGCATAACCAACCAATTACAATTTATTGTTAAAGCTAAAATATATTTAAATCTAAAACGAAATTTAGAAAATACTTACAATGCTATATAATATTTTTCAGGAGATCAATGGACTGCAAAATGTGACAAAAAAAATAATGTAACAGTATAAAATACATTGTAGTCGTGGGTTATAAAATATCCACATTTGAATGGGGACGAACCAAGACTTGAGATTAATAGAAAATGACTTAGAGGTATTTGTGAAACTAATAGAAGTGGTGGTTGGCCGTGGGTGGCGGCAACGGAAAAGGTGGTAAAAGTGAAAAAATGCCAAAACGGAGTTGAGCTCGTGGTGGTTGCTTCAACAACGGATCAAAACTGGAAATGGGTGGGTTAGGTTGGTAAGAGGTCGGTGATGATGAACAGATGGTGGCTAGTGGTTGCGTGACGGTGATGCGGGGATGATTTTGGGCTGTGGCTTGGTGGGGCACGTGCGGCTTAGCACGCCGCTCGACTGGGGTTGAAATTTGGTGGGGAGGTTCACAGGCTGGAAGGGAGTTGAACGATGGGGACGGTGCAGTGCAAAGCGCCACAATGGCGGTTCTAAGGCTAGACGAAGGAAACGGGCGGGAGGGGAAGAGAGAGAGAGAGCGCGCGGGGAGAGAGAATCAGAAGAGAAAAAATGAGGAAAAAGAAAAGAAAGAGGGAAAAGAAAGAGGAAGAAGAAAAGGAAAAAGATAAAAAGAAAATATAGGGAAAAGAAATGAGATACATTCTTTGCATTTAGGCTCCAGAACTGATCCAATGAAAATAATTTTAAAAAATTAAATTGAATAAAATAATTTAAACATAATATCTAGCTCAAATAAAATAAATAATTAGTAAAAACTAATAACAAAATTTAAAATCTAAAAATAAACTAAATTAAATTAAAGAGCAATTTAAACACAAAATAATAAATAATAAGAAAGCACCTTAAAATAAATTTTACAACTAAATAAATCTAATTAAAATTCGATAAATTTAAAATAAAAGAATCAATATTTTAATTAAATTAAAATACTCATTCAATAAAAAAATATATAAAAACGGGATATCGCACCGTCCTCTATTGCTGATGAAGTGCATGAAGGTGGTGAAGTGCGGGCCTAACAGCACATACTGTTACACTTATTTTATGATAAAAAGACTTAAAAAGAAAATTGAAGACGACTAAGCAGTGGGGTTGTAGTCTAATTGTGAAGTTTTGCTTTTTGGCATCCTGATGAAGTGCATGAGGGTGGTGAAATGCGGGGAAGTATCGGGGCTAAGAGCACTTTCAATGGATTATTCATCTTATCCTTCAATATATATAATCAAAACTAATTTTTTTTATTTTATATACTGATTTTTACAATATATCATATATCAGTTTATCTATTTTTATTTCATAATCTTGAAATATTATACTTTTTAATATTTTGTGAGACAAAAAGTACAAAGAAAGAGAAATTATTGCGAGAGGCAAAATACAAGAAGAGACAAAATAAATAAAATAATGTTTACATTTGTGTACAACTCCTTTTACATGTAGAGGCAATACTGTAGATAAATTAAAAATAAAAATAGAATACATAATCTGTTGGATGCACTTTTAAGCTGTTTTCTTTAAAATTTTACATAAAAATAAATTTTACAAAACTAAAACTCATTGCGAGTGTTCTAACAGCGCATACTGGTTACACTTATTTTACGGCAAAAAGACTTAAAAAGAAAATTGTAGACGTCGACAGCAGGATTCGAACCTGCGCAGGCATAGCCCAACAGATTTCGAGTCTGTCTCCTTAACCACTCGGACATATCGACGTTCTGCCAAGAAGTTAGAAGATTTATATATAAGTTTTATATAACTCGAAACGGTTTTTTTAATCAAAATTTTCTTCCCTCTCATTTCTTCTTCGATTTTCCCGCTATCACGAAGATTCTGGGCCCTAATTTCTGAATCTTATTTGTTGAAAAACAAATGCTGAAACCCTAGACTACCATAGAAACCCATCCGGTGCGGGAACGACCTCTCGAGAAAATGGTCGATTCATCTAGAAACATCGACGTAGAGCAGCTGATCTCCTACAGCGACGACCTCGTGCGCGTCTTGAAGGACAAGAGAGACCTCAGCAACATCTCTCAGTGTCTGGAACACTCCAAGGCCCTCCGCTCTTCCTGCGACGCCGATTTCCTCGAGGCCCAATCCTTACTTCAAGGTTCGTCTCTTCACTCATTTCAGACATTAAAGTTAACATCTTCTTTTTTCTCTCTCATAAACTAATTTGCTTCCCCGCTAGTTTTGATTTCAGTGTTTTAGATTTTTTTTGTCTTTGTAGTTAATGATTTAGATTTTTCCGAAACAATTTTTTTCGCTTCTAAAGACCTTTAATTTGATTTTATTTATGTATCATATATATAATTATGCTAACATTTAAACCACAAATGTCGATTTTTATAGTTTCCTGAAACAGACGTTTATGGTCATCTGTGGTTTGCGTGACCCTGTGCTTGAGCTTGAGTCCTAGATCGGATGAATGCATCTGGTTCAAATTAGAAGTATCCTGTCTTGGTAGTTTAATTCGTGCGAACTGTTGAAAAATAAAACTTTTTGAATATTTGAACCAGCAGCTGAACCCATTTTGTCTTTCAGTTTTAGAAAAGGGATCGTGGCTGTAAGAGTGATGGGACTGTGACAATGTGCTGCTTCTTTTTAATTTTTTTATAAGTAAAGATTTATTTTATTCATCGAATGCAATAGGCGAAGCCCATCTACACAGGAAGCATACGAAAAAGTAAGCCCATGTGCTGCTTCCTTCTTATGATGATGTTTATATTGTGTGCCCTTTCAGTGGTAGTGAGTCGTGGGTGAAAATTAGAGCAGTATAAATACAATATAAGTAGTTAAAGGAGGATGGGTTTAAGGGAGTACGGAGATTTTAAATCCCTATCTTTGGCAAGGTTGGACCTACCTATTGCACTACAGGTCCTATGTAGTCCTAGTTAAGATTCTCGTGATTGTGATCTTAGAACAAGAATCAGGGTAATAATAATGGAAAGGTAATTATTTGTGATTATATATACACATATTTGAAGCACACTTGTGGTTTATGTTAAAACTTTAAAAGAGAAACTCACAAACTGCACCATCTTAAGATCTAGGAGAAAAGCTCTCCGGCTTTTTCTCTAAATTTGTGGACATGTTTTCTTTCATCCCTTGAGATGGAACAAAATTATTCTTTGAAGCTCACTTTCATAGTAAACGCATTTTTTTTTATAGGTCACTTTCATAGTAAACACATATGAATTAATGTTTCTTCAAGGAACAAAATCTTAGTGAAGATCTGCTACTATGCCCTTTTCCACAATGTTTTGTGATTGGTTGTTTAGGCACACTCCCTGTGGGTCTTGAACTTATGGCCACATCCTCTGTCCCATTTTATGTCTTCTTCTTGTAAAACTTTTCATGCTAACGATCATTCAGAATGGGGATCGTTTTTTGAGTATCCTACTCAAGATTTGAGAATGGTGGAAAAATTCCCTCATGCAAATTTGACACCAAAGCCAGAATTTATACCATGGTTGTGCGAATTGGAAACATTAATGAACGGTTCAAATTGGGCTTGAATTATTTTAATTTTGATATTGAAGCCTTAGAAAGATATAGCTGAGGCAAAGATGTTTGTATGTTTTTCTTTAGTTATGAGCTTAAGATGGATAAGTTGAAAATGTACTTCTTTTTAATATCACTGACTAACATTTAGAGTTTAGTCAACGTCATATCTGAGCGTTTAGGTTTTCAATCGCATGCTATAAGCAACAGAAAGGATCTCAATTGATTTATGCTTGTCTTGTATATTTTGAGGCTATAGTGTGCACTTGACATGTTCTTATATGATGCAGATTATCAGAAAAAGATAGATGTATGCAAGAAGAGAACAGAGGAGGCTAAAACTGAGGTTGCTGCAGATTCTGAAATCGACCTTCTTCAGAAAGAATTGCACGATGAAATTGAGAAAGAACATTTTCTTATGGATGAACTTAGATAAGTATATTGTCAATTTTAATCATGAACTCTTTTCGATCCTTGGTTTTATCCAATGGCGTTGATTATTGAGTCTCTCTTTTACATAGAACACAATTATCACAAACGAGATTAATGATTTGGAACTCCAACGGGTTTCTGTTCAAGAACGAAGGCAAATTTTGAAGAAACTTGAGCAGGATGAGCTGAGGGCACAGTAAGTATATGTTTTCTCATTTTATAGCACAGAAGGTAAATTATGATAATCTAGCTAAAAAAACAAACTAAAGTGATCAGTGCTTGAGTGCTTATTAATTTATTTATTGCTTTAGGTTCATGCGTTGAAAAACCAATTGTGTTCTTCTATGAGTGTACTATTTATAGGCCATTGCGGCTACAACTTTTCTATCTTTAATAATTTATTTACACCAGATCTTTATATATAAATTAGTCTCATATAAGAAGTCTGGATATTAGCCAAACTGCTACAAGCTTGACAAATTGTATAACCTTTTACGGTTTATTATGTTTGTGGGGGGCTATTATCGTCTCCATACATGTTTAATCATGCCTGAGTTTGTCAAGTTTAGATGTATGATTAAACATGTATGGAGATCCATTTTTGTTCTTATAAGATGAATATTTGAGGGTTGTAGGACATTGTTCATGAAATTGTCCTGAATCTTTTGCCGCAGTGTTTACTGACCCCCCCCTCTCTCTCTCTCATGAAAATAGTCTTGAATCTTTTGCATCAGTGTTTGCTGCAGTGTAGGACATTGTGTGCGGGTGTCTGTGTGAAGTAGAGGAGAATAACAGTTAATCTTCCATAAATCCAAAAGCCAACGTCTTTTTATCTTGCAGGAGGATGCTCTCATTGTATGCTTCTGTCACAAATATCATACCAAACCTGGATGACGAGTCCAGATTCTCAGGACGTATCCTTCTGCTGTTGTTTAGCATATTTGATATATTTTCTTTTGCATGGCTATTTTCAGATTCAAGGTGGCCAAATATTATCGCAACTCTGTTCTCCTTAACCCTTGTTAATTGCAGATATTGTGGATAGGGATAAAAAGGTGGTCGAGAGGTTTGAATTTGACCTAACGAAGATAGATTGCCTTGATGCATGTAATGGCATTTGGAAAATGATAGGTTCATCGTAGATAATAACATTTATCCATTCAGATGGCATGTGTAATATAGTGTGCTAATTCTCTTAGTCCTTTTTTTCTTGGCCTGGCGTTTCTAGAAACTTCGCATTTTTGCATATTCCAAGCTGTAATCTTTAGTTTGTGTTTGCGCTAAGTTATTGTGTAGCACGATTTTCTATAATTATTTCTACGAGTTGGGTTGGTGCTTGCAGCCAGCAAGAGGTACTCTAGTTTCATTATTCATTTGTTTTTATTTATTATTCAATACTATTTATTGGACCGGGGTGGGTCCGAAGGCTCTGCCTTTGAAATTATTGGATCTATATTATCACCTACTATTTAAGCCTGCTGTTCTCATTCCCTATTACTGCAATTTCAAGAGGTCATGTATTGCAGTATCTTTTCCCCTCGTTAGCATCCTTTTCCTGAAAGCATTTGATGATGGAACCGGTGCCCAGAAAAGCATACTCGAAACAACCAAAATGGAAAAGTTTGAAATTTAGCAAATGCAAAAGAAGAGACTCCCTCTGATTTTTGTTTTATTCCATCCATTGATGAAATTTAATCTGTGTATATCTGCAACATGTATTTTATGAATTGAAGTTCACCTAACCTTTTCATTATCTCGTGTGTATGTTTACCCCTCTTGCCTTTTTTAAAACCATGCTAAACTGAGAAGTTAGGTAAGAAGGCTTTTGGCAGTTTTCGCAAGTCTTTGCTATCAGTTGTCACCTGTCATGTGCTCATATTGCAGTATCAAAGAAGTTATTAAATTGATGGATTTTTTCCCTTTTTGTAGGAATTTAAATTAATCTCATTGACCTTTAAATCATCGGCAGTTGTTAAATGAAAGATATTATAAATTACTAATTTAACATATTTTGAGCTATTATATTATAAGTAGAACTTTTGAGAAAGTGTCAATGTTAGCACATTGATATCTATAGTTTGATCGAGCACTTTTAAATGTCATTTGGATTGAGAAATCTTCTTAATCTATCGTATTTCATCTCATCATTATAATTATTTTAAATTTTCATATAAAATATAATAAATAATCAATTTTTTCAAATCTCAATATAACTTTTAATCTTCTCTCTTCGTGCTATCCCTTTTGCATGGTAGTGCCAAGAAATCTTATAAATGTTACTCAAATGGAGAGAGGGATCAATGATTATCAAACATGATTGTTTTTTAGTGAACACAACGTAGATTCATTCTGAAGCTTACATTCACGTGCAACGTACGAAATCATGCATGTTTTTTGCCTAGGATATTGGTTTGGTTAGGGTCTAGTCTTATAGTTTCACATGTATTGCAAATTTCATCGATTACATATGCCTTGTAATCTAGTTGATCTGAGTTACAAGCGATTTGCAGACCTCGGGTGCACCGCTGCCTTTGTATGCCTTGCAGACGTATGCTGCAAAATTTTGATACTCCTGCATTATGGATAGCAGCCATATATTGATGAATGAGAGAGAGAGAGAGAGAGAGAGAGAGAGGAGGGGGGATGTTTAATAGATTAATTAGGGACTAACCTCTTGGAGTGGATGATTATTCACCACCACCCATGGCACAAATGTATGGGGGGGATTTAGACGGGCAGTTTCATCAGCATACTTCTGCACAAGCTGCATATCAATTTCCTTTTAGACCTCACCATTTAGAGTATAGGAGAAAGCAGCATGTCTCATTCCTTATTGTATATTAAGAAATTTAAAAGTAGAATACTGAATGGCTTCTGAGATCAACAAATCAGTTAGGAAGTAAAAGCTAGGACAATAAGACCAAAGGGTAATGAAAAAAATAAAAAATAAATGAAACCAACCCTTGTTCCATTTCCACTAATATAGCAATCCAAAACGGGTTTCTTGGGCAACCCCAGAGAGTTGAAACAACTTTTCCAGTCTTTTTCCCTTCCTTCAATGGCTAGAAATTCAAAGCAGTATATCAAAGCGTAATGCTTGTTCTGCAATGGAGAATTAGCAATTGAAAGAGAGCTTCAGAACCACATTATGCAAGAAGTCATGTCTCAGGCTTCGAAAGTAACTTTGTAAAGAGCAAAGTTCTTTGAGAGACAATGCTGATGACTTCTGAATGGATGGAAGATTGGTATCTGATTTAGTTATGAACTTCAGAGTAATATGGAATAGAAAGCAGCCATACCACATTTTGCAAGACGTCAATGGCACAGGCTTCCAAAGTATTGAGTATGCATTCATCCGGGCCATGCTACAAAATATTGTCAAAATTCAAATCCAAAATGAGAAACAATCATATCTAAAGATTAAACAGGGTTGTATTGAATGTAATGTCAAACATTTTCATTGATGGAGGTGACATGCCACAGTAACTCTGCCGGTGGCAGTAGGGGCCGTAGGGCATCATCTGCTAGGCTGGATAAATTATATGGGTGCCAAAACATTGGGAATGGAGTAGCTGAGCAGCAAAGAATACATTCCAAAGGTCATGAGGACAAAGAGGGAGGGCCCATATATTGCTAATGAGTGAAGTATGAACTTCACTGTAATGTCATGGGACTGAACCTAATGGTCCCATTTTTTTTATTTGCTTTTATTTACTGCAATGTAATGTTTGTTTTGAAATATTTATTGGGATCCTCCGCCCCCTCTTAGTGTACTTTTTTTCTTTTAATTTCTAATCTACTTTGACCATGGAAAATTTTAGGACTTCAATTGGAGCTTCATCGACCAGTACAATCCCTGTTTGGTTGCAGAGAAAACCATTCAACTGATCATAACACACTTCTTAGTTGAATTTCACTTTGGGCAACTTATTGTTTAAGCAATCAAAACTCTATTTTTTCCTATTTTCCAACAGCTTTTTCAGCAACCAATAATGGAAACCTCATACTTCTGAGCAGAATAAACTATGCACAGTCAAGTCTGCTAGGAATATACATCTGAAGGAAAAAGAACGTCTCTGAGAGAAATCCCGGAGTAAACAAGTTCTAAAACAGCTATTCTCATATGAAGTCTAATAAAAACCAAAATGGGGATGAGAATATGTAACCTGACAAACAATGCTATTGCTAGATTTATTGATGTAAGAGTTGCCCCAGGGAACTAGCCTGAGATTGATGATGTTGATGAGGTCCTCGTAGAAGACTCCCGTGAGGTTTTTCACTATGAAAGTTGCGCAAAATGGACACAACGTATCATAGTAGAGAGATAGATTAACCTTCTGAGAATAAGTAGCAGAGACCTTGAGAGAATCATCAGTTGGGTAAGCAGGAATGGCGTGAAAAGAAGATAGGAGTAAGGACCAGAAGAAAACTATTACACATGTGAAGAGAAAATTGGGAGCAGTCATTTTGTTTGAGAGCGGATACGGTACTGGAGGCTTGTCTAGGAGGTTGTGCATGTATTTATAGTTTGAGCAAGCTCTGCTTTTCAAAGTGTCATGTGAAATTTCGTGTCCCTTTCCTACTAATTCTTCAGTGCAGGAGTTCAATTCCTGAGATTGAGGTTTCTTATTGAGAGATAATAATACGGGTATATACACACTGGTTCGTAAAGAACAAGGAATTATTTATATTTTAAATGATTTAAGCCATGAACTACTTGGTTCATGGATGAACTCTTTCAATGTGGTCCAAAGAAGCTTCCTCCGTACATAACTGCTGAGATCAACACTTTCACGAGAGAATTACCATTTTAAGATGCAACAGAGCTTTCTCTGCAATGTTTCGACCACAATGAGGAGAATTCCAGGCGGCTTGAATGTAGTAGCAGACAAGACTTAAAAACATATAATTATACGTCGGATCAAAGTTATCTATGAATGCTATGCTTTTGTTAATTGATGTGTGCAATAAAAATGCTTGTTAAACAAGTCATGTCTTGGACTAACATTAAGACTTAAGACTTGTGATGACTACAACATTTCATTAATGCTGAAGTCTTGAAATAATGTGTCGATGGTTTAAAAATTACATAACAAGCCGGAAGAGAAGAAAAAGTCATTCCTAACCTACTAAGGTGATACGAGCCTTGAATGGAGTGGTCTAGTGCCTCGAGTAGCGGTCTAGTACTATTGTACAGTGTCGGTGTGTACGTTCATGGCGGTAAAAGGAAATAAGTGCAGAGAAAATAAAAAAGATGGACACACATATTTACGTAATTTGGCATAATACTTACGTTCACGTACTTTTGAAGAGGAGGAATTTACTATAATATTCTTATATACAGTCTCTTATTCCTCACTATACAATGATAGTTTTGGATACGTTTATTAGAGATGAACACCCGTGCTAGAGCTCTTTGTCTAGAGATTGAATGTGGAGTTAAAAGAAGAAGAGAAAACTAGAAAAGAAAGGAAATCCCGTGAAGAAGAGGAGCCTACCCCTTTTAAGTTAAGAGCTGTATCTGCGTACCGTCCTTTCCTCTAAAACGCCCATATCTTTTGACCTGCTGCCCCCATGCCTTCCTAACAATCTTGCTAATAGCCCATCTTACCACCTAATAGCTCATGCCTCCTCTCTCATCTTATGTCTTTTTATCCTCTGGCAACCAACTAGTGGGCTGTGCCTGATCGTTGGGCTTGGGATTTTCCCCTCACATGATGCTTAGACAAGAAAAATTGCTGTTTTAGAAGAGGAATCTCAACTAATGCTTGAACAGTCTGATTGGCAATTGCAAATCTTTTTCTTTAGCATTGTTGTTGATATCGAACAACTTATGGAATAGATTTCTATATCAATTTGTTGTGTCAATAAGCAGATTGTACAGAAATCGTCTATTTTTTCAATTTCTAGAACGTAATAAAATACTTACAGAAATATAATATATCAGCCTAGGAAAACTTTATTTATAAGCTGACATAGATAATACGTAGCAAAATACTTATTTGATTTAATTTAATTATAAAAAAATTAAAATTTTAAATAAAATATTACAATATAAATAATGTGAACGACATGTTTTAAATACCGACTTACAAATAAAACTGTACTCAAATCTTTTTCCCCATTGTTGAATCTCTAAATTTCCATGAAAAAAGAAGGGAAAAAGCAAAGCAAATGACCCTCTTCGTGGTGTTTTTTTTTTTTTTTTGGTTCCAAATGAATCCAAGTTCGCTGAGAAAGCCATTTGGGTAGTTTTGGATTGTCAATACCCTCCAAACGAGAGAGACACTGCATCTTCTTTGAAAGACTGTAAATATGTTGACATTACATGTATACTGGCAGGTTTGAACAGGATTCTGGAAAATGACAGATGTATAATCATTTTCCTTTACATAATCATATTTTAAATAAAGGATTTTCTTTACACCGAGATCCTTCCAGCCCACTCGTACTTGGTCACATCCCGTCGAAATCCTTTTGCTCCCTTTTTCTAAAGAAGACAAGTGACAACCCACAAGTTTTTTTCATCATTGTAAAGAAGGAAAAAAAATATTTTATCTCATTCTATACGGCTCAGGGAATCATACCAAATCCCAATTTGAAACAGAACCGTGAAATGTGAATTTTGAAGGGATAAATCAGACTTCCAAAAAGCTAAATCATCACTCATCATCACATGTTGCCTATTTGTCATTCATAGAAATAGGCCAAACCAGTACAGAGATGTAAAAACTTGTTGGGCCATATATAACTTCAATCAAGAAGAGAGTATTAGAACAGTATGAACTCAGCCAATAAATAATCATTAAGGCATTAGGTGGACCAGCCATGATAATAAAAAGTTTTGAATTGACGTAGATTTTAATGAATCATGAATCACTCTGTTCATCCCCGTTGTGTCCAAGAATCGTTTGCCGGTTTTGGGATCATCTCCTTTCCTGTTGCTGATGATGTAAAGTTTCTTGCTTCATCTGCATAGCAAACTGGATGGAGGGAATTTGCTTTCTCGGTCGAATCCATTTGAAACGAAAGTGATCTGCAGGCCTCAGGTCTAGGATTGCCTTTGTAAGCCTTGCAAATATAGGTCATAAAATTTCCATAGTCCTGCCTCAAGAAAGATACCATTCAGAAAAGAGCTAAAAAAAGTGTCTAGAGCAATGTTGCTTTTCATTCTTCATCATAATGATTAATATGATAAATTTTAAATGATTTTATGGGTCTCTACAACTAAAAGTAAAAGACATTGAAAATAAAATGTGATATGATTGAAGATAACAAAATTAAGAGTAAAGAACAACATTTCTCGAAGGCCAAAGACCAAATATTGACCAACCTCTTGGAGTGGTTGATTATTCACGACAACCCATGGAACAAATCTATGAGGTGGATTAAGCTGAGAAGTTTCCGTAGCATGTTTTTGTTCAATCTGGTGATCAAAATAAATATGGATTTAGCTAATGAAAAACAATGAAACAATGAAGAGTGGACCAAACATGCTATTAGCAAGTGAAACTAACCCTGTTTCCATAGCCACTATTGTAGCAATCTATTGGTACCGTTCCCAAACCTGTCATATCAAAGCAATTGGTCCACTCATTCTGTTTGCCCTCCAAGGTGAGACGTTCAACGCAGTGTATAAATCGAAAATGCCTGACCTGCATCAGACTCAAATTGATACCAAAACATATACAGGTCAGCAAACATGTTTCATTTTCAACTATAATCATAAGCTCTTGTGCTAACTTATCAACCATGCCAAAAGCTTGCGTTTATTTAAAAAAAAAGGGGATATTAATCATTTCGCACCACCAGAAAATTCGTTACAAAGCAATCAAACATACAATCTCTCACAGTTTTAGGTATCATGAAAAGGTATAACAGATTCCATTTCCACCCCTATTTATTAAGTTTGGATCCATTTCTTTGATTTACAAACATGAAAATTAGTATCACTAGTCAGTCAGTAGGGTCACTGAAGATCACAATCAAAGGTTGAATATTGAAGAAACAAAAAAAAAAAACCCCCGATACTAAAGGCATTGGAGGGCCTTACCACATCAGGATAGATGGTAATGGTGCAGGCTTCAATGGTGTTCAGCAAGCATTCATCTGGCCCATGCTGCAAAATTGGTAAAAATGGATATTAATTGAAATAAATATAATTTTTTTGCTGTATGAAATATATCTAATTACAGCACATACATAATGAACATCTTTGTTGTTTGTTTGTTTGCTTTTACTAAATCAGTTGCTTCTGTTTATTTTTAATACCTAATGGCTCGTGCAGGGGGCCCATAATAATTTAAAGGCCACCATGAATTGTCCGGTGCCCTGTCAGTCTAGACGTATTAAAGTTTACACAGTGAACCTCCAGAACAGAAAACTTAGGATTGGCCACTTGAGAATTTTAAATTTTAATATATTGTTTTAAAATTTAAAAAAAATTAAGAAAAATTTGAATTATTTATTATATTTTATATGAAAATTTGAAAAAATTATAATAATAAAATAAAAATTTTGAATTTGAGATGAGAATTTTGTAGGGCCAAATCAAAGGTTAATCTAAATCATTAATTATTATTACTATAAATAGAGTTGAAAGAAAATAATTTTATAGTGCGTTTTATTTTATGTTTCTGCATAATGCATGTAACGTGTAGCAGTTATTATATCGATTTTTCTCTTTTATGAAAATTTATAGTAATTATATCCACAACTTCTGAGGATCTCTCTGTAAAGATTAGAACCTACAATTTGTTATCCACCATTTTGTTAACACAAAGTGATCAAAGACATATCAATTAACTACAAATCAACGGATTTATTACGCAAGTTAATAGAACATATGATAATTGTTTGGTGATTCACTCGTTTGAGTTTCTAATCAATTATCGATTCGGAAAGGAAAATAAAAATGAGTACAAGAACAGGACAATTAGCTGCTGCTTGTGCTTTCTTCCCACTATTAAGATTAATTGAAATGTAATACTTGAAAACTAAATAAACAATCCCAAATGAATATATGTATACACACACACAGAGGAGGAATATGACGATGATGGAGAAGGAGAAGTGACCTGGCAAACGAAGTTGCCGTCCGATTGGATCCAGGCATTGCCCCACGGGATCATCCTGAGATTGACGACGGAGATGAGGCCGTTCTGGAAGATCTTCACCAGATAACTCACTATGAAATTCGCACAGTAAGGACACAGAGTTTCATAGTAAAGCGAGACGGTGACTTTGTCGGACGAAAGAGAATAGGTTGGGGTAGTGAACGAAACCAAGATGTTCATCAGAACAAGGGTAGTGAGAAATCGTCTACAAGCAGCCATTTGCTATGGGTCTCCTCTACTTCTGTCGAACTGCGTACTGTGAAAGAATTTGATTGGGGAACTCTGCGAGAATAATACCAAACGATTGGAATTCGCTTGTGCCGCTGCTCCAACGAACGTTACAGTGGCAAGTCCGATGCGTTGCTCAACTTTTTATTTATTCTTTCTGTGATTGAATTTCCAAGATATTCTCTTCTTTTCTTCAGTGACCCTTTTTCTATCTTCCACAGAACAGAAGACGAGGTGCGTCCCAAGGAAGGAGTGGCCTCCACATATCCAAGAGTCTCGCTTTTAAAGCTGTCTGAGCCTGAGCTCCAGCGTCCTCCACAAACTTTTGTCTTCTGCCTTCTTCTTTTTCCCTGCTAAATTGTGCTTGTCTCAAGCTAATTCTCATGGCTTCTAATGATATATTTTTAATAATTATATTTATCTAATTTTTAATTACATAAAATTTTAAAAATTATCATTAAATACTCTCGAGTTTCGGTTAGGTCCACTAAAATTTTACTAAAAACATTCTGCTTAAAAAATATATAGACAAGATTGTTTTAAGTATAATAAATAAATTTACTTTTACATCATTCTCTCATGTGCACTTTGGGTATTCAGTTGAGAGGAGATAATTTTAAATAAAAATTAAAAATTAAATAAAATATTGTTAGAATATTATTTATTATTATTTTAAAATTAAAAAAAATTAAATTATTTATTATATTTTATGTAAAAATTTAAAAAATTATAATAATAATATGAGATGAAACGGTCATCTGTCTTATCTATTCATTTTTTAATCAATATATCGAATAAATTTCTAACAAGACATTAACCAAAGTCATCAAAAACTACTTAATAATAGCTATGATTGTAATGTATCCTTTACACTGCTTATTAATTACTCTTAAAATCCTTTATTTTGTTTAGAAAAGGGAAATGATATTTATAATAATAAAATGTATAAATCTCACTTATTTAATTTAAAAAAAATGAATAAATATTAAATTTATATTAAAAAAATTAATATTTTAATAATAAATCCCTATAACTATATCTAAAAAGTTGCCGGCCTTAACCTCACCGTTCCTCAACATATAAGCAAGAACGTGATGATCTTGGTCCGAAAGCGGATGTAAACCTACATATAAGGAAGGGCCTTTCAGCTCGATGGGGTTTTTGTCAGAGTGGGCTTATAATAGATGAAAGATTGAGCCCAAAGAGCCCAGAATCCACCATAACCATCTACTTTGAACTTTCCCTACTGACCTGTGTCTTCCCAGAAGGGCATCCATAATAATCCATATCAATATACTCCAAGTTCCACCACTTGGATATCTGGTACAAGAGACCTCTAATCCCCATCACTCTCGTCGACCTCCTATCCATCACGAATCGGTTTTACTCAAAATTACAAACCCCACAAGTTTTCTTCACGCACACACAAACACAGACACACTCTTTCTTGAATCATAGGCAACCGGCGGATCGGTAAGAACTCCCCCTACTTATTTTCATTGATATGTTCTGAAAAATGTTATCTTTTATTTATTTATCCTCTGTTAGAATATGACCACATCCAAACAAATGCATACCAAAAGATCTCATGTATGTCCATACAGCTGGTGTTTCACTGTTTCTCCTTTTTTTTCGTTGTTTTGGTCTCTTTTGAGTCCAACAGGTACAAGATTAATGTCGATGGATAGGGGACGGAACACATCATTATGTCCTGTATCGACTTATCTTCTGTTAAAAGGAAGGGGAGGCTCAACAGGAGCTAATGCTTTCTTCATTAGGGGTGAATGTAAGTCGTGATAATTAGTCAACTATTGGAGGATGCTTCGGGAAAAAAACTCCAAAAAAGATGAATGCCATTTATTTCTGAGGATCAATACTCTGTTAATTCTCTCTCTGTTTGTGTCCATTTGAATGGTATTGCTACATGTCTGGAACTGTTCATCAAACTAATGTCATGTTTGTGTGTGTACTGTGAGGCAGATACCAATTGGTTAAAATTATATCTGGGTTAAGGCCATGGCCCATGGAAGTTTTTATGTGTAGAAGAAGCAATGGATCAGATAACATGTGGTGGGGAGTGCTGTCCTCTTGATTCATACATCAAGCATTGGAATAAAGATGTCAAGGTAAATACTTGCTTCTACTACAGGTTTTCAATTAATTTTTCTGCTTGTTTGAGCTGAAAAATACTAAAATAGCAAGGGGCTAAAACTAACGATCTTGCTTGATAATCTTGGAACATTTGAGTGCATTAATTGATAGAATCTGCTTGGTTAATTAACCTGACTGATACGACATCTTATAGGATTATCTTTTTTGCCGAATCTGAATTGGTAAATAGTTCAAAAAAATTCCCTTGGGAAGTTCAAACAAATATAGTATTTGCATACTGTAAAACCTTAGTTTATAGGTGCATATTCCCCTGTAATCTCTATCACCCACTGGAGTTTCTTTTTTAGCAGAGAATGTTTAGGATTTTCTACAACCTTAGCATCCAAGTTCAAAACAAGTGGGATTGGACAGTCTCTGGTTTCAGTATCGTAATGGAGAAAGTCCAGGCTGATTCTGCTGCAAGGGAAGCCGGCAAGAAAGCGCGAAGGGAGGCACAGAAGAGAGCTGAGGCGGAGAAAGACCTTCTCCGGTCCAGTTCATGTGGCAAGCAAATTTGTCATGTTCTGGACCATCTTTTTGCATTGAACTACATGTTTTTCTCTCGTCAAAGTAGGAGTCATTACACCTTGGATCAGTCGGATTCTGGTACTAATGCAAGAATATACTTTTGTTTGTATGGGAGGATGGCAAAATTAGATGAAAAATTCGCTTTTTTAGAGCAATTTATTATTATTAGTATCATTTTATTTTATTTTTTAGAGCAATTTTATCATTAGTTTGGTAACTTGGGTTATTTGGCAGGTGAACCTACTGACCAATTTTCTTACTCTTTTTCCTTTTAAAATGAATATTAGTATTTGTCCTCTCTCGTTCCATGAAAAATAAACACATTTCTAAAATGGCTAATCATTTAACCGGATGTAAAACAAGATTTTCGAAACACCAAGCTCGATCTACGAGACAATTTCCGAGAATTTCCAGCGACGTACTAGTACGAGGAACAGGATGCTTTCCGTTAATATTATAATATTTTCACCGGGGTGTTACGTGTGATCTGCTAATAGGGGCGAAAAGGCTTTCACGAGACAGCAACTGCAAAATACGTGTAACGAGATCTCAGCTTCTCCCTATGTATGCGACTCTTTGGACGAGGACATTTGTCCCCTTGCCTATTCTGAATGCGATAAATATCAAGTCTGAGTGCGAAAAATATCAAGTCCTGGAGCCCAATGGGAAAAATTCCCGAACCAGAGAGACTGAACACAGGGAAGGAAAGTAAAGAGAAACAAGATAACAGAAGGGCCGGGAAAATGGAAGATGGTCTACTAGGAGCTGAAAGCCTGGAGCATTCCATGAACCTCACTCCAAAAGGAGGCTCCAAAGAGGTAGATGATCGTAAAGAAGAAGATGATAAGAAAGAAAATGAAGCTAAAGGAGGAGAAGAAAGGCCAAGTGGATTTATAAACCATCTTCTCTCTAACTTGGTGTCTGGAGGGGAAGGTCAAGAAGAAAAGGCAGGTGAAAAAGTTGATGAAGAGAAGAGAGGCATCGTGAGTGAGGAGGGTGTTGATCATGAAGATAAGGGAGGTGGGTTTATAAGCCATCTTATCTCCAACTTGGTCTCTTCTCATAGTCCGAAAGCAGGGAAAGATAGGGAACAAAAGGTGGAAGCTTTCGAAGGTGACAATGGGGGCTCTAAAGCAGAGGAAGATGCAGGTAGTGATAGTAATGGTGTAGGGCTCCGGAAAGGGAAGTCAAAAGAGAAGAGTGGTGGTGGAGGTATCATCGAAAACCTAGTCTCCCACTTGCCTGCTCCACTTCAAGGTAAATCCTTTTAGCCATTATGCATTTACGGCAATGTTTTTGGTAAAATCAACCAAATAAAGAACCATTTACAATTTTCTTTTTTAATGTGACTTGATATTCCAATTTTCAACATTTTTATGGGATGCTGTCAGATATGAACTTCATATTTCGTCCGAGACTTGGGACTCGTTTTGAGTTCTCTGACTCAGTGTTTCCGAGGGTTTTATTATCTTTATTATGATGAAGATAATCTTATGGCAAACGGACGGAGATTACAAATTCCAAGAATATATCTTGGCAACCCCGGGGGACAACCACCCCTATATAAAGCAACTGAGCAACACAAAATCATGCTAGACCATTAGAACAGATCCACAGAACAAAGCCAAGAGCACCCATAACCCGTGTCTTCTTAACAAACCTATAGCATTAACAAGGCCCATGTACGCATCAATAGCAGCAGAAGCAATAATCTAGCAATTCTTAACAAAACCTGCATATTAGTAAGAATGTTCCCAGCCCCAGTAACCAGTCAAGATACAACAGTCAACACACATTGACCTGATACGCATCAATAAAATAGGCAGTGGCTCCCCTTCATCCAAGAGACAGACATCCACTAAAATAGCTCCTTTATCCCTACTGAGTAAAATATATATATATTTTTTAATAATTAATAAGAATTTTATTATCATGAATAGGCATAGCCCAAGTACACAGAAAGTAAACAAAGGAAATACTTACTACACTCTAGAAAACAGGAAAACTAAAACAGAAATAAGTTCAGTACATTCTCATCATTCCTTACGAAGATCTTGCCCACAAACTCAAAGTAGAAAAGAAAAAGTTTCGAAAATCTTCAAAAGAGCTCTCCTTGTCTTCAAAACATCTTCCATTTCTTTCTAGCCATAGATCCCACATTAAACACAAAGGAATCATTCTCCACCTGGCCGCCAACATCTTTTCTCACCTCATAACAACGCCAACATGTAAGAAGCTCCACTACTTCCTTAGGCATCACCCAAAATAAACATGTCCGACCAATAACCTCATACCACAGAGTTTGCCAGCTCACAATGTAAAAAAATATGATTTACAGATTTTCCATCCTTCTTGCACATGACACACCAATCGGCTATACACAAACCGCGTTTTCTAAGATTATCTGTAGTCAATACTTTCCCTAGAGCAACCACCCAACTGAAGAACGCCACCTTAGTAGGTACCTTTGCCCTCCAAATGCTTTTCCATGAAAATACACAGCCAAAATGACAATTAAGCACCTTATAATAAGAATTGATTGAAAACCTGAAATTTCCAGCATAGTCCCACAATGGCCTATCCTCTCTTCCCTGCATCACTTTTAAATTATACATCATTCCCAAAAAATCTGAAACAACATTAACTTCCTAGTCATTTGGATTTGTAATAAAGTCAACTTTCCATAAAATATTATTATCTGTACATTGAAGATAATCTGCCACAGAAACATTTTGATTCCTTGCCAGCCTGTAGAGAGATGGAAAATCTAATTTAAGAGTTGATTCCCCACACCAAATTTCATGCCAAAAGAGAGTCCTCTTCCCTCCCCCCACCTTAAATTTAATATGTTTAGAAAACTCCCCCCAACCTTTCCTAATAAACTTCCATAAACTCACCTCATATGCTCCTCTAACTTCTTTAGAACACCAATCCCCCCACCCACTCCCATATGTAACATCAACAACAATCTTCCATAAAGCATCTCTCTCTTTGTGACATCTCCAAAGTCATTTCCCAAGTAGTGCTTATTAAACAGCCTCAAATTTCTAACCCCCAATCCTCCACAAAAAACTGGTTGACAAACCTTGTTCCAACTAACCAAATGAAACTTCTTTTCCTCTCCTTTTCCTTCCCATAAGAAATTACGATAGATATTCTCAATTCTCCTAGCAACCCCAGCTGGCAAATGAAAAAGTGAAAGAAAATACGTGGAAAGATTAGACAATATACTCTTTATCAAAGTAATTTTTCCCCCTTTAGACAAATATATATTTTTCCATCTAGCCAACCTTTTCTCGATCTTCTTAATCCCAATCCCATGTCAAAACAGATTCGTGAGAAGCACCCAATGGAAGACCAAGATACTTAAGCAACAGTGCAGCAATCTTACACTCCAAAATATTAGCCAAATCTGAAATATTGCCCAGCACCCACATGAACAATTTCATACTTGTTTAAGTTAATCCTTAGGCCCGAGACAGCTTCAAAACATAAGAACAATGCTCTCAAAGATCGAATATGTTCTTGGTTGGGCTCGCTGAAAATCAATGTGTCATCGGCAAAAAGACGACGAGATAATTTAATGCTATTCCTTTCCTCATTTCCCACCCGACAAGTGCCTTCCTTCAACCGCCACTTCCAACATTCTACTCAACGCATCCATGACAAGGACAAAAAGAAAAGGAGATAGCGGATCTCCTTGTCTCAAACCATGTGAACTATTAAAGAACTCAACCAGATTGCCATTTACCAAAATGGAAAATCTTGACGTCGACATGCAGTGTTTGATCCACGTACACCATTTCTCCCCAAAACCATATCTCCCAAGCAAATACAAGAGAAAATCCCAACTAACATGGTCATATGCTTTTTCCGTGTCCAACATGGCCCCTTGCACCCAGAGGTTTAATTCTGAGATGTTGATGGTTCTTGGAGGGGAGGAGGAGGTAGAGGCAAGTGAGTCAGGTGAGCAGAGGGAGTCTGATGATGAAATGGACCGTGATCCGTTGTGTTCTATCCTTCCAGAAATTGATTGGCCCAATTCCTCATCCAAATGAGGAAGGTGGATGAAATTAAGGATTGTGTGGGAATCTCGTGTCAGATATGAGGATCAATTTAGAGCACTTTTCATGGCTATAGAGGCTGGTCAACCTTCCTTGGCTAGATCTGCTCTAAAGAAGGAGAGGGAATTGAAAAGGTTATCGTGCTCTATTAATTATAATACAAAGGGAGGAAGTGCCTTCGGAGATAAAGGCAAGGAGAGGGTTGTTTATAGTCATCCATGAAACCAACAATCATCTCTTGGAATGTGAGGGGGGCTGAACAACTATAGAAAACGTCTTCAGGTTAAGAATATGACTCGTAAGTGGAGAGCTGATGTTATTTTTTTCCAAGAAACCAAGTTGAAGTTGGTTAATCAATCAATTGTGAACAGTTTATGGAGCTGTCAATGTGTGGGATGGATTGAATTGGTTTCGAAAGGGGCCTCGGGTGGTATTTTAGTTATTGTGGGATTGGAGGTTAGTGGAAATAGTAGATCATTATGTGGGCTTAATGAAAATCCCATCATCCAATTAGTCCCTAAGTAAATCAATCAATCCATTATTCAGTGGATTTTTAAGAAAGCCTTCATAGAGCCGATTCTTATCCTCACATAGTTTAGTATTTTCATTGGAACATCAGCCTTTCTTGTGGGCTTTTCAGCAAAGAATCTCAGGTTCCAATCTTTCCAAATGGAGTAGACAAATGCTGCCAACATCAGCCTTGCCATCAGGGACAGCAACTATTTACCCTCAAGTTTATTTGGGAAATTTCTTTAGATATATGTAATTTTTTTAACATGATTTAACCTAGTTGAATGTATTCTAATTTCTGTGCATAGATTGACTTTTTGATCATATCTTAATGACCAGATGACGTGGCTCCCCCGCCGGACGAGGCCTCCATACTAATTCACTCCATCATTCATGACTGAGAAGCACACAACTGGCATTGATTTTTAGGATTGCTCATTTAGAAACGCTAGACTGCCATTCGATGTATTTCATCTTTCATTTTCTTTTGTTTTTATAATACTTTTTTTCCCTCTCATTTGTTAAGATAAACTTTTGGAGTTGTGAAAGATTTTTTCCCAAATTTGTTGTCCGTGTCATTGGCGCTT
Source organism: Carya illinoinensis (assembly GCF_018687715.1). NCBI lineage: Eukaryota > Viridiplantae > Streptophyta > Magnoliopsida > Fagales > Juglandaceae > Carya > Carya illinoinensis. The sequence continues at coordinate 42,557,832 of NC_056760.1, forward strand.
GGGTCTTTTAGTCTGCTCTTATTGGAAAAGCAGTTTGGCCCACTTTGTTGCGATTTTTGTGGGGCCTTTCACTCTCTCTCTTATGGTGATTATTTTAAGCACTCGTCTCAATGGTTGTAATGCATGTTAGATGGGATTGCCTGAAAATTAAACAGTTATTAAAGATCTGAGAAGCTCATCCCTACTGCACGTATAGTGGCGGGGTGTTCTTTTTCCTAATCAAGCTGCACATATTAGAGGAAAAACAAATATTTTAAACTGATCAGTTATGAGAGATCTTTCATAATGTAATGCTTCAGAATAAGGAGTTGGTGGGCGCTCACTGTGCAATGTGATGCTCACATTGGGTTGTCATAGAGTAAGATGGGGTTGTGCTTGCTAAAGAGCTGATCGGAGTTATCTCCTAGCCTATGAAAGAACTTTGATTTCGAACCTGAAAGTTCTTTTAGGATTCTATATCGGATATCATTGTCTAGGGATGTTTTTTGATTTGTCCAAAAGAGTGATTGGGAAGAGCCAAGATTTGATCTTGGCAGTAGAGATTTTGAGTTCTAGGCAAATTAAGACATTGGGATTTTTGGATTGCTGTTTATACCGAAGTGTGTGGACGGTGGGTGCAGGTTGCTGTTGCGTCTATTGCGATGCTTTGGGTCGGTTTCTCGTGAGTAGGTTAAGCTATACTGCCAAGGCGGACATGATGGCAGTAGAACCCCAGAATCTCTGCACTGCAGCAATGGGGTTTTGCAAGGTTTTACAGAGCAGGGGAGGCATATGCATTACCAGAGCCTCGACTTCCAGAGCCAAACATAACGACAACCACAATGCCTTGTAGGACGGTTGACACCAGCCAAAACTATCAGAAAGCGATGGGGAAAAAAATGTCGCCTTTGTGATTGAAGCTGAAGAGGAGAGAGCCCCGAAATATGTATTCATGCAATGAATAGAAATTTGTGGAGGAGTTGACAAAACTAAAAATATAACTCATTAATATAACACATTCTGCCATTGTTACAGCTGAGATCAATCCTCATATGTCACAAAGAAGTTTGATGTATTTTGCCGTAACAAGTCTTATTCTCTCGGATTTTTCACTCTTAACCATCTTCACCTAAACAGTTTCTATATATAAAACCACCCGAGAACTCAGCAGTACGGAGTAGACTACAACCAAGAGCTAAAACAACACCATGATTCTTCAAAATGCCTCTTCACCCTTATGGAGGAGCATCTGATCAAAGTGCCACACTCCTGCAAGCCACCAAACAATAATTACAGTTCAAAAAACTGAAAAGTAGGGGACTGAGAAAGAAGACACAGAAGGTGTTCTTTGAAAAATGAAAAAAAAAAGGTTGGGGGGGGGGGGGGGGGGGGGGGGGGGAGGGGGGGAGTCTTTGAAATCTGAATCATACCATGTCCTTTACCGACCATCCTCAGTTGAGCAACATACTCTGCTATCTTCTTAATGGCTTCAACCTATAAAATAACCAGGAAATACGTGTTCAAGCATAAATATAAGACGTCTTTCCATCCTTCTTTATTGTTTGTTTGTGTTTTCTTGCTTTATAGGAAATTAAGAACAAGATATTCTTTAAGGCACCATTTAGACATAAAAAGAATTTGCTTATTTCAACTCCAGGGGATTACATCACAGACTATGAAGAAATGAACTCAAGGTTCACCTGCTCTGATAAAAACTCTCTCTCAATGAATTCTGTCATTTGGGGATCATTGTTGCTATCTGCTACCTGTCATTCGTAAAAAAAAAATAAAAAGGTTATCTCATAGGAGGAACAAGTTACAAGGGTAAACAATGCTAACTTGACCCAGAAAGGTGAATACGTATTACATGGTGCAAGTTCAGAAGCTTTTCGTTCACTAACTTCTCCAAAGCCAATGCCAATTCCATAGCTGAAATAAAAAGAGGCACCAAGTTGTTGGAATGTGTAAATTACATCATTTGCTCGAAATATAAACAAAGATTGTCGCCTCCATGCAGTATAAAACAAACAATTAATGAAAACATATATAGCTAAAAGGGCAAAGTCTCTCAGAAATGGCAGAAGAGGTTGGTTTCCCACTCGTGTTCATTTCCTTTTGGCAATTGATCAACTTCATCGGATCAAAAGAAAAGGCATATATAAATCTCGATCTCTGTATGTAAACCAGAGATATTGGACTGTCAAACCATATCTCTTACACATCTATATGCATGATGATCGAGGACAGGTGAAAAATCTCACCATACAAAGCATCTCCTTTCTCTGCATGATCGAATTCTGATGGGGGCGTCACTATAGAGTGTAGTAGTACTTTTCCACCGCGTATGTTCTAATTAATTACGATACCAAGCAGTACTGTACTGTTAGATCTTCCGACCAAAGACAAAAACACCACATTAAAAAGAAACCATCTTTTCAAGACATTTGGGACCAACCTGGTATTTGATCAACTTTTCAGCATGCTCTCTTTCTTCTTCACTTGATTCCTCGAAAAACCTGATCGTCGCAACAAATTAATTAGCCAGCCATGCATTAACTCGTATGAATACATCGATAAATTACAAGTTGGAATGGTGCTGTTTTTTACTTGGCGAGGCCCTTGAGAGCTATGTTGTCCCTGTCGAAGTACGCAAACAAGGCATGGTACACATATGACACGTTGTATTCCACACTGCAACACAAGGGAACCAGAACAACGTGAGAAAAAACGAGAAACCCGCTCATAATTAGATACTAAAATTAATACGTAATATTATAGTAACATAACATGTAATATTATAATATGATAATATGTAATTAGCCCCGTGTCTATTATAAAAATAAGTTAGATATTAATATATAAGTAAAATTAACAGTGAATAATTTATTTTTAATTTTTAATTTTTTCAAAAAATTATATTTGAAAATTTTTTCCAAAAAATTATATTTGAAAATTCAGAAAAAATTCTTTCTTAAATAGACTAAATATAAAGCTAAAAAGAAAAAAAATTCTAAGTTGAAAGTCTAAATTCGACTCCAATCCCGACAACTGTATCAGAACCTACATAAATTAAAATTAGAGTTTAAGATTCTGTTTGGCCATAAAAAAATTTTTTAAATATAAAATTTTTATTTCATCGTTACAATTTTCTCAAATCTCCATATAAAATATAATAAAAAATTTAATTTTTTTTAAAATTTTAATATAATAATAATATTAAAATATAATATTTTAATATTTAATCTTAATACTCAAAATTTTTATCTAAAAAATTTCAGTAACCAAGCATAACTTTTAATCTAATCTCAAAATAAGATAAGAATATTAGCTTCTAATAATAAAGAAAATAAAAAATAATTTATATAAATCACAAATCAAATAGATAAATTCCATTCAACTCTTTTTAAACTTGTAAAAAAATAATACTCTGTTTGATTGCAGAAAATAATTCTTTGTTTGATATCAGAAATAAGATGGAATGTTTTAAATAATAATATATAAAATTTTATTATAATATAATTTTTTAATATTAATTTTATATTAAAATTTAAAAATAATAAATTATTATTAATTTTATATTAAAAGTTAAAAAAATTATAACAATAAATTAAGATAAAATAATATTTTTAATTTTATGTAACTAATCCAACCTAAATCTTACTTTAAAAAAAAAGTAAAAAAATATTAATTTTTATTAAAGAGACTTATTTTTATAAAGAAATTATATGAAAATTATCTATTTAAAATTTCTATATAATATTATTTAAAAAAAATATAATTATAAATATAATTATATATTAATATATACATCAATGATCAAAAAATAATTTTTTATTAAAAATAATAGTAATTTAAATTTTAAATATAAAAATATCAATATTATTATATAAATTAATATGCAAACTTTATATTACTTTTAAAAAAATATTGCAGACCTGCCGTGATATTTTAAAATTAGAAATTTAGGAGAAATTAAGCACCGTTTTTCATTATATCGTACGAAAGACGATGCAGAGATATGCAAACAGAAGATAACAAACAAAATATAAATATATATATATATATATATATATATATTATATGTATAAAATATATACACACATATATATATTATATATACGCACTTGATCTGCTCGTTGATGGCCGCTTCACACTCCTCTGAATAGCGCTGCCGAGCGATGGAAACTTGAGGTGACACCGGGACGAGGTGATCCTCCTTCTTGAGCTCTTGAAATGGCTGAAACACCACTCCAGTGAGAGGTGCATCAACTATCTCGTTTAATGAAGAAACAACGAATTTGTTTCTTCCTCCTTGCATAAAGGTTACAGAAGCAGTGGACGAAGAGAAAGAATAGTTCAAGAAAGATGCAGATGCTGGAGCAGTTCTAGTTGTGAAGACAAATGGGCTTCTATGTCCATGAGCATCCCCTCTCATGGAACAGAGAGAAGAGGCTGAAACTGAAAAGGGTTTCAGAAACATTGTTAATTGCGGGATGCTTGCAACTACAGAAGACAGAAATTAATTGTTAAGAAGAATGGAATTGAAGAAGCAATGAGCAAGGAAGAGAGGGATCATGTATATAGTGGTGGTGAAGAACTGTTCGAAGAATTCAAGATGGATTGGGCTTTTTTTGGACCGTTGGATTAACTCTATCGTGGACAGCTGTAGTTGGAACACGTATTGGGGCGTGTGGAGACCTCGTGGTTCTTATCTTTTGCTCAGAATATTGCAAAATATCCGGTCCACGTTGCAATCTCCACTGGACAAGAATCCTTCCTTCTTAAACCCTTTCTGACTCGCTCGAGTCTCAAATGTTTAAGCACTCGCGTCTTGGCGTTGAGAACCGAACCGGAGAACTATGCATTTTAACTTTTATCGTAAATTTTTATTATTAAAAGAGATTTTAACATTCTAATTATTTATGAAAAGTAGCATTCTTCTATTTAAAATATTTCATATTAATTACTATTTAGAAACATGATATATCTTTAAAGTAAAATGATATTTACAGTTTATTTTTTAAAAAGTAAATAAATATAAAATTTACATAAAAATTTTTTTTAATAATAAATTCTATTATTTTTTAAAAAGAATACACGTGATCTACATACTCTAAAACTATATTTGATATTAATCATAAGATTTTCCTCTCACCTCTTTGTAAGAAATACTAATAACCCATTCTCTCTTCCCTCTCATTCTCTCTTCATGAACCTTTCTTGAAATAAAAAATGTTTGATTTATTTCTATGTTGCTACCCAATTGTTAAACACACATTATTGTATCTTTTTTGGAAAATTTCACAATTCAAGTAAGAAAAATATTAGTATGCTTTATAAATTTATTTCCTCATTTTGACCTTTTATGTATTTTAATTTTTTAATTATTTTTTCAAGTAAGAAAAATATTAGTGTGCTTTATAAATTTATTGCCTCATTTTAACCGTTCATATATTTTAATTTTTTAATTATTTTTTTACTTAATAGTTAAAAAAGTAAATATTCGTGTATTGATATATTTTTTTAAAAAAATATTTCAATATTTAAAAAAATATAGATAAAAAAATATTATTAAATAACATTTAACCTATATGGCACGTTTGGCAATCACAGTTAGATGTTAGATTAGATTACCATTATTCAAATAATGGTAGAGATGCAAGTACCACTCAAATTAGGTAAATAAAGAGATGGCCAACTCTAATTTTAGGCCTATTTACCTTTTTTTATTTTGTATATAAAGAGGTTTTCATGGAAATTTTCAACTCCTCCTTTTATATTTTTAATTTCTTTTAATTTAATAAAATCTTATTTAGAAAAACAAAATCATCCAACTTCAGATCCAGGAAACTTTCACTTCATTTCCCAATCCACTGATATTTGGTTACCAGATGCCCGATGTTTTAGGGCGAGTAGGCCTTCTTCATCAGCCTGCGACGAAAAGTTTGAATTGGGATCACCATCTGCCAGCTAAGGTTGGACAATAACTTTAATTTTTTGTCTGATGTGAGACCGACTTTTTCCCCGCAGCCTTTTCTAGAAAGTTTGGTGGTGCTCTTTTGCACGGGATTCCTAAATCTTGGGCTTTAAATCTATCAGCCCACCCAAAAAATAAATAAATGGGCCTCATCTGTCCAGTTTAATCCAGCCCACATTTCCCAAAAATGAAATTCCTCTCTTCGGCATTGTCTTCTTAATTCTGCAGAGATGTGGGCTTTATTTGCTGAGCTATATTATTTAAAAGACGGTATTCAAATAAAATTTAAAATTTAAAATTTATTTTTTAAATTAAATTATAACTTGTAAGTACCCTTTAGATAATATAATTTTTCATATAAATATATGGCTCTCGTGAGACATATGGTAGCTATAAAAAAAAAAGTCAAAACAAGTGATTTTTTAAGCTAGCTAGTGTAAAAGGTAACATCAAGTGTGCAGAACGTATCAATATTTGTCCCGAGTGCAGACAATTATTGTGCATTTATGCAGACTTAGAACAGATGGAATTAAAAAAAACAAAAGAAGAAGAACAAGAAAAGAAAAGAAGAAGAAGAAGAAGGAGAAGAAAAGACAAAGCAATCCCAAAAAGGACACGATTAATCAAGATGGTGTTATTACCATCCGTATGAGATTCCATGGTTTGTGGCTGTTTCAACACCGGTTTTGAATGACTTTTGCTCTTAATATTCTTTCTTTTCTTTCTTAATTCTATGTTTGTCTTACGGGTTCTCTCTCATACTAAAAGTCATGACATTAAGCATCTTCTTTCTCTTGCTTCTGTACGATATTCATGAGATGTTGTTCGAAGTAGGAAGCCATGCATCAGCATGCAGTAAGCTACTTTGAAAAGTGAATATGTAGGAATTTTCACAATCTTCCTCCTTGATCAAGTAGTACTTCTCCTGGTCATGATATATTTTCCAGATGCATAACATGTAGTGCAGCAGCGACTAATGATTTGGGTGCAAAAAGCAGGCAAAGAGGCTGGCTGCCTGCCATGGGTGACCTTGGCCGGACTAGGTGCACCATCAAATGGTAAAGTGAAGAAGAAGAAGAAATATCAGTAGGCTAAGCGAAACCAATTACGCAAGGAATCTACACATGGCCTCATAAGTTTGATTAATTTGTCGGATATGATCAAAACCCAAAGGGTGGTGGAGAACCCTTCATTTTTTTATTGATTTATGTGTAAGGACAGTAGTGCAGTTCATTGTCAACTACTTGCTGATAAGCAAAGCCTCCCTTTCTACGATTTGGAAACTTGCGCTTGCTTTTGGGGATAGCTTGTGGATGCCATGCGTCGTTCATGACCACATGATGTCGAGGATGCGGCCCTTCTCAACTCATTTCAGATATTATTGCTTCGTATTGAACTAACGATCAGCTCAGACTGTGACAACATTATCTTCTAAGACCGCATGCGCGGTATGGGGCTTGTGGATACCACACGGCCTTCGTTTCATTGGACACCAGGCCATAGACACTAAGACACAATCCTCCGATTATTTAAATCGCCATTTATTCTTTACCACATTAATTTCCAATATTGTTATAACATGGTAAACAAATCTTTGACTGTGAATAGATCTAGAAGGCATATTTAGGGCAAATAAGCTCATAGAGTAATACTATGTATAGTCATGAAATGTGTAAACATTACGCAATCATTTTAAAAAAGAGTGAGGTCTATAATTAAAAAGTTAGTTTGTTTTTTTTTTCATGTTGGTCCCGTATTAATTCACTTTTTTCAAAAAAACTGCGCGTTGCTTGCACAACCACGATTGTAAATATCATTTCTTTAAAATATATTAAAGGATGCAAGTCCGAGATGTTAGGGGCTGAACTACGAGCTCAAGGAGTGGACTTATTGATATGTATTCTAGATAATAAAAATAGATAACACCTCTTACTAGTTAGAGAGGTGGTCACTCCACTTTACAAGGAGTCTTTAAGATAAATTTTGAAAATTAGTTGTTATCCCTCTTATCATGCGCTAATAGATTACACTTAAGATAATATATTGACTAGATTTATCTATATACTTATATCGAGACTATTCCTCTTTAATTTAGACATTGAAATTCCACTTAGCACTTCTGGCCGCCCTCTCATCTTGTTGCAAGTCATCTATACTGTTAGTGGTGTGAAACATATTTTTAACAGTGACACCGTCTATGAGATTCAAATCCACGACCACATGAGTTCAAATATAAGACGATTTCTTCTATATGTAAGCCAACGTACGGAGAGCACGATCGACTCTCAAATATGATTTCTCGAGTCATACAGACAAGTTAGTCGTGCATGATATGATATCAATGGGGAGTTTAGAACTTGAGATCTATAGGTCCACTTTGTAGATTATATAATTCAGTTCAATCCCGAGATGTAAATGCTAGAAATGTACCATCAACTGACCACGATCAAGTACAAATGGATAATGGATATTTTTGTGATTTGCTTTTCTCACTGTTTTTTAGGCCAAGTTGATATGAGTTGAATTTAAGAAGAGTATGTCTTGTTTGTTTTTATAGAAAAGATAAAATGAGAGTAATTGAGATAAAAATTAAATAAAATTTGATAAAATTATAATAATTAGATAAAAGTTTTGTAATAGATAGATTTGGATAATGAGATGAGAATTTTTTATTTTTAATAAAATTTTAAAATATTATTTTTAATATTATTATTATTTTAAAATTTTAAAAAATAAATTAAAATTTAAAATTATTTATTATATTTTATATAAAAATTTAAAAAAATTATATCGATGAGAGTCGTACCACACGCCGACGGCCAAACTCCTTGCGATTCTCTCTCTCTCTCAGTTTTTATTTTGTTTAGATTTTTGCAGTTTCTTTGCTGAAAATAGCAAAGAAAAACAAATCAAACGCAGTGAAAGCTCCATCTATGCATGCACTCCCTATCTCTAAAATTCTCCCGCAAATAATTCGTGCATGGCGACAACCCATCTCTATTCAACCTGAAAGCGATTCCTGGATCGCAATTATTCGTTCTCTTTTATAAGCACCAACATCATTACCACTCTCTCCACACTGATCCATTTCCATGGCCACAGATGCCTCCCCGCAATTCCGGGGTGTGCCGCAATCCCCCGAGTTCCATACTGCAATATCGGTATCGCCGCCGACCCACGACGGCCTCGAGTTCTGGCAGTTCATGATTGCCGGTTCCATAGCCGGCTCGGTTGAGCACATGGCGATGTTTCCGGTTGATACTCTGAAAACCCGGATGCAGGCCCTTGGTGCAGGGTCTTGCGCGGTTCAACCGGTGGGAGTCCGGCAAGCACTCGGCTCGATTTTGAGGATCGAGGGCACTGCTGGGCTCTACCGCGGTATCGGAGCAATGGGGCTTGGTGCAGGACCGGCCCACGCAGTGTACTTTTCAGTGTATGAGTTCTGCAAAGAGGCTTTTTCGGGTGGGAATCCGAATAACTCGGCTGCTCACGCCGTGTCGGGGGTATTCGCGACGGTAGCGAGCGATGCCGTGATAACACCGATGGATATGGTGAAGCAGAGGTTGCAGTTGAAAAGTAGTCCTTACAAAGGTGTGGCGGACTGTGTGAAGAGGGTTTTAATGGAGGAAGGGATCGGAGCCTTCTACGCGTCGTATCGAACCACGGTAGTGATGAATGCGCCGTTTACGGCTGTTCATTTCTCGACTTACGAGGCTGCGAAGAGAGGTTTGATGGAGATTTCTCCGGAGAATGCAGAGGATGAGAGGTTGGTGGTTCATGCCACCGCCGGAGCTGCTGCTGGAGCTCTGGCGGCGGCTTTGACAACTCCGCTTGATGTTGTGAAAACTCAGCTGCAGTGCCAGGTAACGACTTTCACTTGACATCCATCCATCGTGATTCATGCCCTTAACTGATTTCTTTAAGGTTCAAGGTTTCATTCTGTTTGAGTTCAATCGTCAACAAGAATGACATGTCAACTTCAGTACAAACATATCAAACTTGAACTACACTTAGGACCTGGAGTAACATTAATGTTGCTTACAGTATATTGCAATGATTAGTGGGCTGTCAAAATCGTGTTAATGGTTCGTGTCGTGTCGTGTCAAAATATGTATATTATATTATATAGGTTAACTCTAACTCGATCTGTTGAGTTTATTGTGTCAAAATCTTAATAAAATGGGTAATGTCATGTCAACTATTTTTGACGTATTAGTGAATATTACAAAATATGTTAACATGACATAATACGACCTGTTTCAAACTATTTATATAAATAGATTGAATAGACTTAAAATTAACGAAACTGTTTATATAAATAGATTGAATAGATTTGAAATTAACTCATTTGACCTGATTAAATTTAACATAATTTTATATAAATGTTAAAATCACAATATCTGTAAAAATTATAAAACTAACTACAAGTCCAAAATTACAATCCAAATAATAAAAATATCGAAATTAAAATTCTAACAATTTTACTTTTAGGTATAAGGATATAATTATAACTTTAACTTTCTTAACGTGTTATAACAGGTCAAAACAGGTTGATCTATTATCAACTTGCTAAATAAGCAATTATATCTTAACAGGTCAACCCGTTTTGATCCGAACTTAGTAAGACTAAACCCTAATCCGCTATTATCAGGTCGTGTTCGTGTTGGGTTAACGGATAGTGTAACATATTGCCACCTCTATATTCATATACTGTCACAAGATCATGTTCTATTATTAAAAATCAGATTTTATAAACAATTTTTTCATGTGGAAATAGCTGCAGATAATCAATCCATTTATTTACTTCCAAGAGATTTTTCAGCCTTCTATAATCATTCCTTGAAACCCTAGTGGCTCAAGTGTTCTCTGTTACCACTTCTCAAGCGTTTCCGGTTCTAGTGTGTGTTGTGGAGATGAAAAATCGAGGCCGATGGTTTAGTAGCATTTCTTTCTAAGATTTTACATGTATAGCTTGCCATTATTGCATGTCAAGGTTACCCTTCTGTTTGCGCAGGGCGTCTGTGGATGTGACAGATTTTCTAGTAGTTCGATTGGGGATGTAATTCAAAGCATTGTGTCAAAGGAAGGATATCGAGGGCTCATGAGAGGATGGATTCCCAGAATGCTGTTCCATGCACCTGCTGCTGCAATCTGCTGGTCTACTTATGAAGCATCAAAAACATTTTTCCAACGACTCGGGGGCAGCAACTCGTCCGTTAACTACTGAGGGGCCAAAACCTATGGAATCTACAGACAGCTCTTTTAGGCGATCACCAATTGGAATTAAGAAACAGCTCTAATTTGTAACTGCAGCAAGTAGCATTTGAGTTGAACATAATCATCATATTCTGAAACCCAGCCACCGTCCATTTTAGTGGTGGTGGTATTTAACCCAAAAGGGTTGGGTTCATATGTATAATATTATATACATGATGATGCAGAATGTTGTGCTCATGTCGAGTAATTTTCATACAATGCCAGTCACGGTGGGAATACTGGTTGTATACCCACATGTATTTGGCTACTTAACAATAAAAAGATTGGCTACTTCTTAACTATTGCTGAAATGATGCCACTGCCTGATACTGCTTTGTTCTTGCACAGTTTTCATGACATTGAAGTTTTGTGCTTGGTCATTCCAGATTTCAGAGCTGGGAGAACCTTGTCCTACCAGCAAAGAATTTTTCATTGAATCTGTGGGGGGTAATATTGTAGCTAGAGACCATAGTTAGAAGAAACAATTATCATGGAGAAAAGCTGAAATATATTAACATTTTGATTCCTAGTTTTTAGCATCTTTGAAGTCCAGAACTATAAGATTCCTAGTTAGAATATGCTTTTAGGCGCCTAACAGTTCATTGAGCACCAGTGGTCTAGTGGTAGAATAGTACCCTGCCACGGTACAGACCCGGGTTCGATTCCCGGCTGGTGCAATTTTTTTGTTTTTTTACATTGACTCTACTGTCAAATGCTGGCGAACCACAACTTCCCACGAGATTACTGTTCTTTCATTTTTTTTCATTCAGGTGCTTAATTTCTGTTCTTCCATTTAAGGGTCTTTTGGGGGCTTGTCAAGAGCTCTCCTCAGTCCCAACCCTTCTAGTCTACGTAGCATTCATCTACAAATATTATGAAGACACACCGGAGTCTCAAATATATTGCCCAAAAGAAAATGGATTTCAAGATATTTTGGCAGAACAGAAACATTAGATGTACTCACAGAAGTATGGGCAGTCACAGAAATTTCACATTGATGTCAGCCTGTAGCCTATGGGCGAATAAATCGATCATCCATCCCTCTACATCCTCCGCTTAAATTAACTACTACACCCTTCATTACCTGACTCCATTCACTTTCGAACTTGTCTCACTGAATGAGCCCATAAATACAAAACGCTCAAGAGACACATACTCACTGCGACCATCAAACATTACAAAACACAAATAAGTCCACCGGATAACGACTATTCAACACCATAGGGAATATGATTCGATCATTTAACAGGTCTTTCTCATTACAGTACCCAATCATGGAGGAGGCAAGCAAGCAGGTCCAGGCACTAAAAAGTACAAGTTATCAACATAATAACCCATAATCATCCTGCCTTAGAACTTATCTACAATTATACCATCTCTAAGAAACTCATATGCCTCTCTGCTCCTGGTTTTCTTCATCCCAGCTGTAAAATGTAGTTTCGATCCATCAGATGAGATACAGGTCACTTTTACCCATATCATCACCTTTGTCTTCATCCCCTCTATATCTACTAGCTTTCCTTTCTCCAGATAGCCAGTGATAGTGGTGGAGAAGCGCAAGACAGATGAGTCCCTGTAGCCCACCTCACAAATTGCTGGTATGTAAACTGTAAGCTTTCTTGTCTCTTCATTGAACTCATAGTTGGTGGCATCACGAGGGAAGATTCCTACTGCCATATCATACTCCTTTAGCAGCTCTGGCAATGGCTTTTGCATTTTTCCTGCATAGACAAACATTGAAAATATTGTTGGGACTCTACACTAATGAGAAACAAGGAGTATGCATTAAGAATGACGGATTCTGTTACTAAAAGTGAAGAATGTATCATCTTATTTCCTAGTCGTGCCTACTGAATTCCATCAATGTCAAATCACACTTGTCTCATCTTTTCCATTCTAAAATTGATACAATTCCCAAGTAAGCAGATCTAATTTGAGTCAGTTAGGAGTCGAACACTTGCAAAAAGCAGTTGGGACGGGACGATAGATAATGTTGTAAATGACAAATTAAACACCAAAGTTCATTATCATACAAAGTGGCCATGGATATCTACTCTTCTACTAATGAATTTTAAAGCAATTCAGTAAGCGTATTTAAGGAATAGCAATTTAAAAACTTCTCTCATATGCAAAGCACTATCATTGAAAGTGTACAACAATATATAGAAAACACAAACCTTTGATTTTATTAACCAGCCATTTGGTTCCACCTTCAATACTGGTTGACAGTGACTGATTGCAGTGTGAAAAAATGTCAGAAAGAAGTACATGAAAAAATAATCAAGTAATGACAGTAGTAAAAAGGTTGGACGCTAAATGTGAATGGTTATATCTTTACCCGGATTATTTTTCTTTTTTGATAAATAAGGGATCTTTACGTGCATTACTAATACATGCAAGCACATTTTCCGTTGAGTATGTTTTTATCCCCAGGTGATTTCTTAACTTCGAGTCACTAACCTGAGATTTAAAAAGTTGCACTTTACTCATATCCTTTAATTTTCATCTGCCCCAATATTTTTTTCTTTCGGGAAGTAAATTTTGTTCCCACATGTGTAAATTAGAAGTCTAGAAAGAGAGTGGAAAATAAAACAAAAAGCATATTAGCATTACACCTGAATACATTAAAATAATGAAACAAAAGCAAATAAAATCAGTCCTTGTGTGGGTAAGGCCCTAAGTTGAATTCAACCCAATCGCATTAAAGTATCATTTCCTCCAATTTATTTTAAGAACAGGGAGGGTAATGAAAAAGATCTTTAACTGAAACTTCGATTTAAGTGCACGTGCTTCTTGATAAAATTTTAAAGAGGCTCCCACTTGGTTCATCGAAGCTTAACTACCCCTTCTCATGTTTGGAATACTTTACTCACCTTCCATTATCTTAAATACTTCTTATGCTATTAAAATAGCCACAAACTGATCCATTTATCAATTTTATCCAGTGAATTAAACAAGCAATGATCAAGTCCAGCAATTTCTTCATAATTAAAAAAGCAGAAGTTCTATTCGTCCACGTGAAAGTTTTTTAAGTAGTAGAAAACTAAACGTTTCACATGGAAGAATAGAACTTCTTGTTTCTAACCATCTCAAATTCTGAAGATATGGGATTAAATGAACCAATCCCTAATTTCTATCCACGCAAACTACATGTGCATAATTGTAAATCTATGTAAAACAGCACTTACCACAACAAAAAAGGGCGTAAATTTAAATATCACTCTGATTTAAGTTCTCGACTAAACCCGTTTTCTTTTCTTCCAAGCTATTCGGCATAATCCCAAAGTATATTTATTTATTCTTTCTTTATATAGACATTTTAAAACACAACCGAAAATATGTTCGTTTGAATGAGACAAACCTCATTGGTTTCCGAATTACGCTAATTTAATTACTTCCCAATATTTGGGATTATATCAATTAAATATATCAATTAAGTGATCCAAAATTCCTGAGCCCAAGTAAATATATCAATTAAATGATCCAAAATTTAACAACTATTCTCCTAAACAGAAATCGTAGAAACCCTAATTCAAATGATAGCTTCAGGATACAAAGAAACAGCTTTTCCATCAGGCGAATATGCTAACGAAATTTAGCAAATAAAAGGAGATAAAGCAGAGAGAGAGAGAGAGAGGGGGGCAAGCGCACGTTGAAGTCATCACCGACGGAGTTGATCTCCTTATTAGCCCTCTTGCTGAACCAGTACGAGCCGACCTTGTTCAATACCTCATCCATTGTTGGTGGAAACGGCGGATATTCGGTTCTCTCTCCCTCTCTTGATCTCTTCAAACGTAATGGAGAGATATCTCCACCAATGCAGACGATTTCTTGAGAGCGAAAGTTCGTCTCGACTCTATTTTTCCACGACGACTTATCAGAAATTCTAGACTTCTTTAATTCTTATTTTGTTGGCCTTGCATTTGAATTTTTGGTATTTTCGATTTAATTATTAGAATGAAGAGCGGTGATACTCAGACCGCTCGTTTATATAGCTAGTTGCTTTTATATTTTTTTTTATTATTTTTTTATTTTTTAAAAATATATCTTTTAATATATTTTAATATTTTAAAAAAAAATAAAAAAATATATTAATATATTTAAAATTACTTCTTTAATCACGAAGTAAAAAAAGAAATTTACCCAATAGTACACTGTAGCGGTCACCTATAGGCAGCATACAAGCTTTATTCTAGAATAAAATATTTGGATATCGATGACTACTGGTATATTATTTTGGAATGAAGGATTTTATTGATAATTTCAATATTACACATCACATATAATTTTTTAATTTTATTTTTATTTTTTCCTTATCAAATATATAATGTATAGATGATAAATAAAAATATTCAATTAATTTAAAAAAATAAAATTAATTTAAAAAAATAAAATTAATTTAAAAAAATAAAATTTATTTAAAAATATATATATAATGTGTCGTGTATAAGATGATGAGTAGCAAATTTCTTTTGAAATACATACCAATATATATATTATATAGAAAAAATATTCATATATATAATTCATACTTTTTTTAATAACGGCAAATACTTCATTCATAATAAAGACCGCATACAAATAGATCCAATTACATAATAGCATCTAACAAGATTTTAGAAACAAAGAAAATTCGGACATTGGTGTCACTATTGTATAATGGAAAAATATAGTTACAAGCATAATTATGCACTAATCTATACACCAATATGATGTGATTGGTCATAAAATAGATTTTATTGAAAACAATATTAATTTAAATTTTAAGTATGAATAAATCAGTATTGGTACACAGATTAGTACGCGACCGTGCTTGTATATAGCAAAACTCTTGTATAATATCATCTATCATTCTAGCATGTATTGCAAACAAACGACTTGCTTCATTTCCTTGTCGTCCAATATAAGTCACTTCAAAATCCATAAACCGCCGGAGAAGTTGGATTTTTACAATAAAAGTGTGATGACCCGCTTTTGCGTGTATTTTCACTGAAGGGTTGTTTTTAATTTAATTAATATATTAGTTTATTTATTTTAAATTATTGTGTTTTAAATTGGTTTTTAATTTAATTTAATTTATTTGAGATTGTGTTTTATTTCTTTTAATTGTTTTGTGGTTTTAATCTTTTTCGGCGGTTTGTGTCGTTTTCCCGGAGTGAGGATTGGACCTCATTTCTTTTCACATTATTTTTTTTTTCCTTTTTTCTCTTTTTCCTTTTTTCTTTTTCCATTCTTTTCTTTTTCCTTTTTTTTTTCTTTTTCTTCTTTTTCTTTTTTTCTTTTTTTTCTTTCTTCTTCCCGCTCGTTCGGACCCCCCCGTGCTCTCTCTCTCTCCTCCCTCTCCCTTACGCCGGCGTCTCCTTCTCTCTACCAGACCGCCGCCGTCCGGCCACCAATCGACCCCCCACCGGTCCCATTCTCTTCCTCTCCCTCCGGTGCACCACCCCACCCAAGGTCACCCCCAACCGGCCGGCCATTTGGCCGGAAAAAGCCCAACAAAGCCGCACGGTTTTGGCTCCGATCCGCCGCCGTCGCTCCACCTCCGGCCACCACTTCTTCACCACTTCATCACCGACTCCTTGCCGTCCTAACCCACCCATTTCCGGCCTCCAACGACCACCGGAACAGCTCCTACGAGCTTAGTTTCCGTTTTGGGTAATCCGGCCATTTCCGGCCATTCCGCCGCCACCCACGGCCGTTCATCACTTCCAATAGCTTCACAACCATCCCTAGACCATACCCTATCAATCTCGTGTTCTAGTTTGTCCCCGTTCAAAAGTGGGTTTTTCAAACCCACGGCCACAGTGAATTTTCACTGTGACGTTGCTTTTCCGGCGCCGTTTGCAAAGCCGCTTGTTTTCTAAATTTGCCGTCTAGCGCTGTAAGTATTTTCCAAACCCTACTTTCAGATTTTAATATATATTGCTCATTCAATTATTTACTGTTGTTGGTTGTTGATTCCGGACTGAGTCCGAGGAGTTTCGGGGGTCGGATGAATGAAGGACGGAGTTGCCTGTTTAATTGTTTTATCTTGTTGGATTATTTTATTATGCATTGTTATGGCATTGCATGGTGCATGCACGTGTGTTTGTGGAATTGTGTGAAAAGCCTGTGTATTGGCGTAAGTGTATTGCGGGTGCGTGTGTATCACGAGCCCAAGCCGGGATGAGTTATTATCTCGGTGGAGCTCCTATGGTCACTCGGGAGCGGAATAAACTGAGTGATGTCCCCTGAGTTGTCGAGAGCGATGACGGGAGCGGGGCTAGGGGATGCTTGGCTACGAACGCGCCGGGCGTGGAACCAGGCATCGCCCTACTCACCGACTCCGTGGCCCTTCGCTGGCGAGGGCTAGAGGATGCTTGGCTACGCACGCGCGGGACGCGGAACTGGGCATTGCTTGTTAAGTGTCACATGCGTGGTGGTACTCTGCGGTGTGACACTGGAGCCAGGGTGTGCGGATGACCCCTAGGGGAGGTCATGGTGCATACGGTTAAAATTGGATAATGGTTTATGAGGCCAAATGGGACTTTTGGCGTGGGCCAGATGGACTTCTGGCGAGATATTGAGCCGGATGGACTTCTGGCGAGATATTGGGCCAAATGGACTTTTGGCGGCCAAATGTGACTTTTGGCGTGTTTTTCGGAAAGGATGTGTTTTTGGGGTTTTTGGCGTGTGTGGAAAACTGGTGTTTTATGGGCTTTGTGCATTGGGCATGGTTCATGCATCTTGTTTGAGTTTTATGTGTTTTTATCTGGTAGTGTTTGGGTTTTACTTACCTGCGGTACCATTCGTGGTTCCGTAGCTTTTGGTGCAGAGTTAGAGGACGAAGAGGAGGAGGCTGAGCCCGAGGATGCGGCTCCGCCAGGTTGCTGATGCTATCTTTATATTTGTTTAAATCTGTATTTGTGTTTTGTAATATTTTATCTATGTATGTTTTAAACAGCTTGTATTACGTTAAGAAAAATTCTGGTACTTAGTTATGACTTTCGTTATCCGCTGCGTTTCCTTTTTGCACATTTGTTGCCTTTGCACACACTTGGCACCCGTCGATGGGATGGTGACCCGGGTTGTCACCATCCGGACGTCTCAATTTCCCCGTGTTCGGGCATGGGGATTTGGGGGCGCCACAGGTGGTATCAGAGCGGTTTGGCTCTAGGTAAAACCACATGTCCCGTAGGTAGTACCAGAATGTTTTTAAAGTTGTGTTTTGAAAATTATGTTAAGTATAGTTGTTTTATTTGTTTTATTTGTTTGGGCTTGTATGCTTGTTTTATTTTATTTAGTTATGTTTTGGCATGCTGGTTTTTTTGTTTCTTGCTGTGTAGTGCTGTTTTTGTTTTGTTGGTTTTATGATTTTTTTTTTTTGTTTTCTTAAAAGGGGTCAAAGGTTGTGTTGTGGCAGGAAGACGGTATAATCGAGGATACTATTATTAGGCATGAACATTTAGTGTAGTAGGTTTGAATTTTTAGCGATGTGGTTTGCTTGTATGATGTTGAGATCCGAAGGGAATGTCATGGTTTAGGCAATCTTTGTAAGGTGGGAACTCACGTAGCAATGAGGAGAGGTATTAGCTTTAAGTCGCTTAAGATGATTGAGGTCAAGGTTTTGTAGAAATTATGTAACGAGGCTATAGTATAGGAGAGTGTAGGTTCAACGAACTTTAAGGATGTGTTTGAAGGGAATTTTATGTAAGGTTTGCGACCAGATTTATGCAAAATGGTAGTTTGCCACCGGATATCCACTTTTCAAGACTTAGTGGATGTGGCCACTCTGGTAGAGCGAGAGAATAATCTGAGTATGGGCTCCCCTCTAGGGTATAAGAGGCGGAGTTTTTCTGGTGAAGGAAGTAGCTCGGGTTCGCCTCAAAAATTTGTTCAGCGGACCGGAACTCGACCGCAAGCGGCCTCAGGTGTACGTATGGGAGAACGGGTGCCAATTTGTAGAATATGTAATAGAGCTCACGGAGGCAAGTGTCGTCTAGATAGTAACAAATGTTTTGAATGTGGTCAGACGGGGTATTTTGCTCGTGAATGCTCTAGTCAAGTTCAAGAAAGCTGTGGAGCTCTTCGCAGTGGTAGAGCTAACCAGAGGCTTTTAGGTCGGGCTCGAATGTACGCAGTGACTCTTGGTACCGTGGGAGGCGAGGCTGCGGAGACTCAAAATGCTGGAGTCATGGCAGGTAGGGGTCTAATCTAATATTTAGTGATGAACGCCTTGTGTGGTTTATTTGTATTATCGAGGCTCAGAGAGAGTGGCATGATCTGGGTGATCTTTTAGGGAAGTAGAATAATTGAGTTCTTTGGTTCCGTGGAGTTTATGAAATGGTCTTTAATGTAGTAGGTTGTAAGTTCAACAAATTTCGATGTTAGATTTTATGAAGTTTCGACAAGTTTTAAAGTTTGGGGCCTTATAGATTTTAGGAATATAAGTTTATGGTAATTAAGGTGTTAGGTTCGACAAGCTTTGGGAGGAAATAATTAAATTTCGAGTTTTAGATTTCGTGATTTGGATGAGTAATTTGGTGGCAATTGAGGCTTTAGATTTTACAAGCTTTTAAGGTGGATGATTTGGATTAAAACCACCAATCTTGAGAATTTCAGAAAATGATTTATTATCTATTAATGTTTTAGAATTTGAAAGATTTGGGAGTCGATTTTTTTCTTTTATAGGATGTAAGTTTCCTTGATCTTAGAAGTTCCGGAAGATGATTCTTATTTGATTTAAGGTTTTAGAATTGCAGAATTGAATGACTGATTTATTATAAGAATTGAGTTCTTAGTTTTACAGACTTAGTGCTGTAGCTTGATCTACTCTAGTGAGTGATTAGCTTGTAATCATTAAAATGGGGTTGATTAGAGTTGAGTTGTTAATATGAAAAATTTTTCTAGGGTAGATTTCTTTGAGGATTGGTGGTAATGATCTAGTTCGTGTATTTCTATGAGGATTGAAGATATCGAGCTAGTTTAGAAAATGATTATTGTTAACTCGAGGTTATAGTAATAGATTTTAGGATATGATTTTTATCGGTTCGGAAGAAATAGATCCATCGAGGTTTTGGAAACAATAGTTTAATTGTTGGTATTGAATTTGACTGAAGTTGAGACCTCATGTTCTGGAGACTTTTAGGAATGGATTATTAGTAGGTTTAAGGTCATTTTCAGTATAAAGCTTTAAGCGATAGCTAATTGCTGATGTTAAGGGTGTAAGTTAAGCAAATATAGGAATGATTCATGTTGTTAGGCGGATATAAATCGAGATGATGGAAATAGTAGTAATGGGCTATTTGTGTGTTGGAATGACTATTGGTTTCGGCTAAGGACGTATGAGATCGACGTGTGATAATGGTAAATCGATTGGAGTGTTCAGTCGAAACGTGTTACTCAATGGAATGATAGTTTGAAACGACTGTTGTGTTTATCTTTAGAATTAATTGCGACTTGAAGTCATAGGAATTTAAATTGGTGAGGCTATATTTTCTTTGGAGATCAAGTATCCAGTTGGGAGAATTGAGGATATGGTTATTTAACTTGAAAGAGATCGTTAGGTCACCATGTATGGTGTATGAGGTAATAAAGCAGTAGGATCCACGAGTGTTGTTTAATAGTTTTGATGGATTGAAGATTTAAACAGTATGACCTGTCTTGAGATTTATTTGTGAAGTGCTATTGAAGGAATTAGTTGTGTTAAAACTAGAGTTTTTGAGAGTACAAGTAGGTGGGTGAGTTACCAATAGTGTTTCGATTATGTTTAGGTGAAGTCAATGGTATTTTATAGTGAATTAGTTATTGCAAGATTAGATGTTATTCAAAATATAAGTTATGAGTCTGAAGTATGGGATATCAGATAGAAGTTATAGGCGCTCTCGTTGGTTGGCCGGGAAGGACTTGGGCCTTTTGGAGATGTTTCTTATCTTTACAAGAGACATGTATTTTGGGATGATATTATGTGTTTTCAAATTGGGGCCTGGAGGTTGTTTAGTACTGGTTTCTGCCATCAATCAATGGATATATTTCTATGGAATCTTGATTTTCGTTTGGGGCAGCGATGGCCACCCGAGGAAGGAGTGGAGATTTGTGGTTTTTGGAAGTATATGATTCTCTATGGAAATGTGGTAAAGGTTTTCTTGTGGTTAGGTGTGGATTGAGATTGTATTTCATGATATTAATTTTTGAGGACATAGCCTTTATGTTTTTTGGTGAGTTATCAGAGTGCACGTGAAAGCATGATTTTTGGAGATTCCTAGAAGTTCAAACTTTGAGTTGATTTTGAGGAAATAGTAGTGATTCGAAGTTTTGATGGGAGATTAATCTTTTGGTCGTGCAATTTGGTTTATTGATGGTTAATTTTGGAAGTGACTATTAGGTTACCAAAGTTGGAATGGAATGAAAGTTTGGAAGGTAAAGCAAAGACGTCGTTGATATTAGTAATTTATGGTGTGAAGATAATAACCAGTGAATTTGTTGGGAGTTGTATCCTGTATCTTAGGCGCTGGTGTTTGATCTTGCAAATTTCGAGGACGAAATTTGTTTTTAAGGGGGGGAGGATGTGATGACCCGCTTTTGCGTGTATTTTCACTGAAGGGTTGTTTTTAATTTAATTAATATATTGGTTTATTTATTTTATATTATTGTGTTTTAAATTGGTTTTTAATTTAATTTAATTTATTTGAGGTTGTGTTTTATTTCTTTTAGTTGTTTTGTGGTTTTAATCTTTTTCGGCGGTTTGTGTCGTTTTCCCGGAGTGAGGATTGAACCTCATTTCTTTTCACATCATTTTTTTTTCCTTTTTTCTCTTTTTCTTTTTTTATTTTTTCCTTCTTTTCTTTTTCCTTTTTTTTGTCTTTTTCTTCTTTTTCTTTTTTTTCTTTCTTCTTCCCGCTCGTTCGGACCCCCCCGTGCTCTCTCTCTCTCTCTCTCCTCCCTCTCCCTTACGCCGGCGTCTCCTTCTCTCTACCAGACCGCCACCGTCCGGCCACCAATCGACCCCCCACCGGTCCCATTCTCTTCCTCTCCCTCCGGTGCACCACCCCACCCAAGCTCACCCCCAACCGGCCGACCATTTGGCCGAAAAAAGCCCAACAAAGCCGCACGGTTTTGGCTCCGATCCGCCGCCGTCGCTCCACCTCCGGCCACCACTTCTTCACCACTTCATCACCGACTCCTTGCCGTCCTAACCCACCCATTTCCGGCCTCCAACGACCACCGGAACAGCTCCTACGAGCTTAGTTTCCGTTTTGGGTAATCCGGCCATTCCGCCGCCACCCACGGCCGTTCATCACTTCCAATAGCTTCACAACCATCCCTAGACCATACCCTATCAATCTCGTGTTCTAGTTTGTCCCCGTTCAAAAGTGGGTTTTTCAAACCCACGGCCACAGTGAATTTTCACTGTGACGTTGCTTTTCCGGCGCCGTTTGCAACGCCGCTTGTTTTCTAAATTTGCCGTATAGCGCTGTAAGTATTTTTCAAACCCTACTTTCAGATTTTAATATATATTGCTCATTCAATTATTTACTGTTGTTGGTTGTTGATTCCGGACTGAGTCCGAGGAGTTTCGGGGGTCGGATGGATGGAGGACGGAGTTGCCTGTTTAATTGTTTTATGTTGTTGGATTATTTTATTATGCATTGTTATGGCATTGCATGGTGCATGCACGTGTGTTTGTGGAATTGTGTGAAAAGCCTGTGTATTGGCGTAAGTGTATTGCGGGTGCGTGTGTATCACGAGCCCAAGCCGGGATGGGTTATTATCTCGGTGGAGCTCCTCTGGTCACTCGGGAGCGGAATAAACTGAGTGATGTCCCCTGAGTTGTCGAGAGCGATGACGGGAGTGGGGCTAGGGGATGCTTGGCTACGAACGCGCCGGGCGTGGAACCGGGCATCGCCCTACTCACCGACTCCGTGGCCCTTCGCTGGCGAGGGCTAGAGGATGCTTGGCTACGCACGCGCGGGGCGCGGAACTGGGCATCGCTTGTTAGGTGTCACATGCGTGGTGGTACTCTGCGGTGTGACACTGGAGCCAGGGTGTGCGGATGACCCCTAGGGGAGGTCATGGTGCATACGGTTAAAATTGGATAATGGTTTATGAGGCCAAATGGGACTTTTGGCGTGGGCCGGATGGACTTCTGGCGAGATATTGGGCCAAATGGACTTTTGGCGGCCAAATGTGACTTTTGGCGTATTTTTCGGAAAGGATGTGTTTTTGGGCCAAACGGGTTTTTGGCGTGTGTGGAAAACTGGTGTTTTATGGGTTTTGTGCATTGGGCATGGTTCATGCATCTTGTTTGAGTTTTATGTGTTTTTATCTGGTAGTGTTTGGGTTTTACTTACCTGCGGTACCATTCGTGGTTCCGTAGCTTTTGGTGCAGAGTTAGAGGACGAAGAGGAGGAGGCTGAGCCCGAGGATGCGGCTCTGCCGGGTTGCTGATGCTATCTTTATATTTGTTTAAATCTGTATTTGTGTTTTGTAATATTTTATCTATGTATGTTTTAAACAGCTTGTATTACGTTAAGAAAAATTCTGGTACTTAGTTATGACTTTCGTTATCCGCTGCGTTTCCTTTTTGCACATTTGTTGCCTTTGCACACACTTGGCACCCGTCGATGGGATGGTGACCCGGGTTGTCACCATCCGGACGTCTCAATTTCCCCGTGTTCGGGCGTGGGGATTTGGGGGCGTCACAAAGAGCCTGGAGTTTATACATTAGAACCCTGCAAACTGATGGCTTCAATAACCACCAATGAATCTCTTCTAAAATCATATAAGAAATGCCCAAATTTAAGACCATTTATAAGCCTCGTAAGAGTATTCTCATCCGATTCCTTATACTTTCTTAATCTCTAAATTTTAGAGAATCAACTTAACTTTTTGACAAAATAAGCACTTCATCCGATTCTCTATTTTAAAGTATAGGTTTAAGATGTAAATAATGACTCCCTATACTTCCCATATTTGGAGAGTATAAGGAGTCACTATTCATACCCTAAATCAATTTTTTTATATATATATTTTATATAGTAAAAGATGTAGAAATAAAATACTAAAAATAATAATAAAGAAATAATAGAAAAAGATTATTTTAATAAAATTGGGAATGAGACGTATGAAATTTTTTAAAGATGAGTAAAATTTAGGAGAAAATTATAGGAAGTGTGGTTTCAAGCTAAAATTTAGAGAAAACTATAGGAAATCGGATGTGAATACTCTCATAATACTACTAGCCACGACAAGGAAAGACATAATTTTCAGCGAGCTCTTTAGTTGGAAATAATGCCAAAAATGCAAAACATAGATTATTCAAGCGAATTTCTATCAACGGCTACTACGCTAGATATACTAGTATTATGTAAAGCTAGAATTAACCCTCAGTTCATTCAGTTACAGACTAAAAAGAAATAAAGCAGCATAAAGTAAATCTTGGATCAGGCCCATGGCCCATTCGAAGCCCATACGCATTCACTTCATCTTCTAATAGTTCCAGCTCTTACTTACGGCCCATGTCCATTACTTAAGCCCATGCTTGTCCAAGTCTTAAACCCAACAAGGATGCCTTCAGGAAGATCCCTAAGGATGCCAACATCTCCATCTCAACACTTCACAGCTTTGTTCTGTCCCTTGCAATGTCGGAGTGTAACAACTCTCCCCCTCATCAAAATACCTTGCCCACAAGGTATGGGTAATCAATGCATAGTTGGGTGTAGGGCTCCCAGGAAGCTTCATCTTGAGTCTGACCAGTCCAACAAACCAAGAGCTCGACGACTGCAAAGTTCTGAACTTTCTTCAATCTGCAGGTAAGTATTTCCTTTGGTTCCAATTTCAAGATGCCATTTTTGTCGGTGGGTGGTTGGGGATGATACTGACTTGGGGCCCTAACTTCTTTTTCAGTTGGGAGACGTGGAAGATATCATGAAGTTGAGCCGAATGAAGTAGGTGAATACAGTAAGCCACCTTTTCGACTTTCTGAACCACCTGAAAAGGGTCATGAAAATGAGGTGAAAGTTTCAAACTTTGATGGTGGTGAAGTGAAGATTTCCTGTCAGGTTGGAGCTTTAGTTAAACCCAATTGCTGACTTGAAACTGTTGTTCCTTTATGCCATTGTTTGCATATCTCTTCATTCTTTCTTAAGATATGACCAAGTTTTGTTTCAATAGGGCCCAAAGTTGGTCTCTATCGTGCAAGGTAATCTCAACCTCCTCTGATCTTGCTATGCCTGCTGTGTAACTTGTTAGCTTAGGAGGTGTGTAGCCGGGCCCGGAAATGTGTTAATTTACTCGAGGCATGCTGGCTCAAGTTGTAGCACAATTCTGTTAAGGCCACCCACTTAGACCACTCCTTAGGTCTATCACAGACATAGGATCTCAA
This sequence comes from Carya illinoinensis, assembly GCF_018687715.1. Taxonomy (NCBI): domain Eukaryota; kingdom Viridiplantae; phylum Streptophyta; class Magnoliopsida; order Fagales; family Juglandaceae; genus Carya; species Carya illinoinensis. Next base: position 42,583,406 of record NC_056760.1, read on the forward strand.
GTAGTTTTCCACCCATTTGTTGACAACTTCAGTTTGTCCATCTGTTTGAGGATGGTAAGCTGCGCTGAATGCCAATTTAACCCCTTGTAAGGATAGGAGTTCTTGCCAGAATTCGCTAGTGAAAGTTGGGTCCCGGTCTGAGGTGATTGAGTTGGGCATCCAATGAAGTTTAAAAATGTGTTTGAGAAAGAGTTGGGCCATAGGCTTAGCAGTATATGGGTGGGAAATAGGTATAAAATGAGAATATTTTGTGAACCTGTCGACTACTACCCATAGGGCATTAAAACCATCAGAGTGGATAAGCCTTCAATAAAGTTCATGGTGATGTCAGCCCATGGTGTTAAGGGAACTGGGAGAGGTTGGAGAAGCCCAATGGGAAGTGTGTTATCCACCTTGACAATTTGGTAAATATCACACCCTTTTAAGAAATTTCTCACATAAGATTTCTAGCCAAGCCAGTAAAAATCCCTGTTAACCCTATAGAGGGTCTTTTCAAAGATCAAGTGACCCCCAGGGGACTTCCATGTAGTAAATTCAGCAGCTTGTGTATAAAAGATGGAATGACAGGTCTTAGAGAAAAATTTAACCTAGGAGTTCGGCCCAACCCGGGTAGGGATGCCATCCGACCCAAGGCCAAACCTAAGCCCATCTAGCTCCGAGCCACATAACTACAGGCATCCCAAACTCAGGAGGACTCGAGTCAAGCCGACAGGCCAGGTGGGCCAAGACCCAAGAGGCACTCAACACCTCTACCGTCAAGAAAGGAGCAGCACGCCACCTCAATAGGATAGTACAATCTGACCTTTCTCCCCTTAGGCCAAGTCGCATTTATGGGGCTCTAGCAGAGGCCACTGGAGTAGAGAAGGGATGGAGTTGCCTTGGGGACATGTATAAGTCCCCCTCTCGAGCACCATAGAGTGGTAAGCTGAACAATACTACCATACTCTGAGAGCTCTCCTCTAAACGAAACTGACTTAAGCATTAGGGGCTCCATCCGGTGACCCATCGGGCTACTAGAGTTAGGAGTGGCTTTATGTGTGCAGGTACGTGAAGGCCCGAGCTCTCGAGTAGTCTGACCCAAAGGTATACAAAAGACGTCATTAACATTTAGCACCGTCTGTTGGATTTGAAATGATTTTACAGTTGAACATGTCCTTCACATGCTAGCAAGAGCCCACTCTCGAAGGGCTTGGAGGTGTGATTGAATAGCAAATGGAGGTGACAACCAAGAATTCGTGAAGGGAAGAGCCCGATAGAAAATTGGGATGACCACCTGGCAAAACGAAGCGGGCCCCAGGCAAGGAGGTGCTAGAGGGGGGGTTGAGGCTACCCCTTCAAGCAAGGAGGTGTTCCAAACCCCACCGCCGGCCCCCTATTGCTCCCCTACCAAGGACGACACGAGAGACAAGTCCACGTTAAGGAAGGCAGAGGCAAATGAGCCCTTGGAACTAATTATGCTTGACCCGGATCGAGTTAATGAGACCGTCAAGGTCAAAATAAGGATTGACGCCGAGATAAGAGAGGCGTTGCAGCGATTGCTCATCGAACATCAGGACATCTTTGCTTGGACTTATGAAGATATGTTGGGAATCGATCCAACCATCATGCAACACCATCTGAGCGTGGACCCCAAAGCCAAAGGAGTAAGGCAGAAGCGTAGGAGATTCAACATAGAGAAGAATGTTGCCATTGCACTTGAAGTAGACCGCTTGCTGACAACAAAATTTATACGAGAGGTGCGCTACCCAGACTGGCTATCTAATGTAGTGCTAATCAAAAAGCACAATGGTTAGTTGAAAATATGTGTGGACTTCATGGATCAGAACAAGACATGCCCCAAGGATGGCTTCCCACTCCCCCGCATCAACCTCATTGTAGACTCGACGGCCGGCCACCACCTACTCAGCTTTATGGACACTTATTCAGGATACAACCAGATCTGCATGTACCCCGACAATGAGGAAAAGACGTTGTTCATCACCAAAAGGGGATTATACTGCTACACCGCCATGCCATTCGGTTTGAAAAATGCAGGGGCTACCTATTAGCATCTGGTCAACCAAATGTTTAAGGCCCAAATTGAAAGGAATATGGAAGTATACGTAGATGACTTGTTAGTGAAAAGCAAAACCCCGGCTCAACACCTGGAAAACCTTCGAGAAGCCTTTGCGGTGCTGCGAGGGTACAAAATGAAACTAAACCCTGCCAAGTGCGCTTTCGAAATAAGCTCAGGAAAATTCTTGGGGTTTGTAGTTTCAGATAGAGGAATTGAGGCCAATTCTGAAAAAGTGAGCACTGTCTTGGATATGCCTTCCCCCCTAAGTATTAATGATGTGCAAAAACTGGCCGGCATATTAGTCAACACATAAACACCACATGCCATCAGCCTTCCTCACCAACAGCATAGGTGAGGAATAAGGGCTTTGACTAGGTCGAATAACACCTGATTCCAGAAACTCATTTATGATTTTTTCTATTTCATCGTTTTGGAAGTAGGGGTAGTGATAGGGTCTCATAAAAATAAGTTAAGTACTAGGTTGTAAGGTGATACTATGGTCGTGAGATCTAGTTGGGAGAAGGCCAGAAGGGAGGGCAAATATGTCAGGGAACAGGTCAAGGAGATGTTGTATGGGTTTAAGGGTAATGGTAAGTGTTTGAGTTTGAGGAATCTGTTCAATGAGCTACAGGAGGACCCTTTTTTTTTTTCCAGAGCAATGGCTCTATTAAATGCCCCTTCTTCCATTAAAGTGTTGCCTCTCAGGCTCTTTAAAATGATCACTGTGTCCTGATAGGTAAACTGCATGGTGAGGTTATGGAAATTCCATAGCATCGACGTTAGCCCTTGTAACCACTGCACACCAAGCACGACATCACAACCTGCTAGGACTAGCAAGTACATGTCAGCAGTGAATTTCATGTCATGGACAACCATTGGTGCATCATTAATTCTGCCCTCACTTTGAACTTGGTCCCCATTTGCAACCTTCATCCTAACTTTGTCATCAGTCAACACATATAAGGAAATTTTGGATAGCATAGAAAGCTCTAGAAAGTTGTGAGTACTTTCTGAATTGATGAGAATAGTGACTGGTTGGTTGCCAATCCTGCCCACAACTCACATAGTTTTATGGTTAAAGGGCCCTATAATAGCATGAAAATTGATTTCTAGATTTTCACCAAAAACTGAGATTTGATGTTTGCCAAGCTGGCCTTCTTCCTTACTAATGTTAATGTCAATTACTTCATGATTCTTCTCTATTTTCTCAATCAAATACAACTTTAGAGCTAAACACTTGTGACCTAGGGCCCACTTGGAGTCACAAGAATATCACAGGCCTTTAGCCCTGCGCTCTCTCATCTCATGTTGGCTAACTTTATGGACTAGGACTATGGCTTTGGGATGATTTTGGTGGTTATCTGTGGTTTGAGAAGGTTGGAAAAATTTGAGGTAGGCTGGTTCATGGGGCTGGGTTGATGTATTGTAGGGTGGGGTTCAATATGGGGGCTTTTTATGGAGAGAAACCTTTTCTTTTTGAATTTTTGCAAGTCTATAAGCTATGATTAGATCAGTAGGATTAAACATCTTAACTGTCAACCTTATATCATCCCTAAGGCCACTGAGAAAGCAACTAAGCTTATAATATTCAGATAACCCACGTAGCCTGTTGGACAAGGCTTCAAAATTAGCTTTGTAATCTTCAACACTACTATTCTATCTCAATTTAGTCAGTTGTTTTGTTGGATCATCATAAATGGTTGGACCAAATCTGAATGTTAAAGCTTTAACAAATGCATCCCAAGTTGTTACTCTCCCAGATTCTTATAAGTCTTGAAACCAAACATGTGTTTTTCCTTCCTCGTGAAGGGACACTAAACGTAGTTTATTCTGAGGAAGAATATTATGATAGGTAAAAAAGTGGTTTACCTTATATGGTCAACCATGGGGATTGTCCCCATGAAACACTGGAAAGTCCAAACAAATGGGTCTTGGCAGGATGTCGGCACTGTGAGGTATGAGTTGTGACTCTCTGTTTTCCTGCTGCTTGTTGTTTTCTTGGTCACTAGAGGAGCCTTCTGACAGAGTTGTCTTAACACCATGCAGGTCTACTGCCATAGTAGAGAATTGCTTCATCATTGTCTCCATTTGGCGTCGCATAGCCAACATCTCCACTACTAAATTGGCAATCGGTGTTCTTGATATGTTGTTCTGTAGTTTTGCTTTGAGCATTGAGTCCTTCCTGTAAATCCTTCATGCGAGTGTTTTCAGTCATTGTAAATAGGGTAGGAAAGGGCGCCAAATGGAGACGATGATTAAGCAGTTCTCTACAATATATTCAATCGTAAATGATGATACTCTTTTCGAGGGGATCGAGCTCCTCCAGGGGTAGGACAGTAAAGAAAAGTTATCAAAGTTCTAGATGGTTCTTTAGGCTGTTACTACGCTAGATATACTAGTATTATGTAAAGACAAAATTAACCTTTAGTTCATTCGCTTACAGACTAAAAAGAAATAAAGTAGCATAGGGTAATTAATCTTGGCCCATTCGAAGCCCATACACATCAACTTCATCTTCTAATAGTTCTAGCTCTGGCTTATGGCCCATGTCCATTACTTAAGCCCACGCACGCCCAAGTCTTAAACCCAACAAGGATGCCTTCTGGAAGATCTCCAAGGATGCTGACATCTCCATCTCAACACTTCTTAGCTCTGTTCTGTCGCTTGCAAAGTTGGCGTGTAACAAAGGGGCTGAGGCAGAGAGAGAAAAAGGCCTTCAAGCAGGATATATTGGTTAAAGTAAATGAGGCTTGTATCTCTAATGCAAAAGCTGCCACCATTGTTGCTGAGGTTCTGTGGGGATCTTCACTGTGAATCTCGTAAAGAAAGTTCTGATTTTGGATATTGGGGATCCTTGGGATGTACAACAAAGAAATTCGTTTGTACTAGTAATCTGTAGCTGATTTACCTTTTTTTTATTTTTTACTTTTTTTATAGATATATATATATATACACATATATATATGGAGCTTTGCTATTCATAAGCCCACACACAACACTTTTTTTTTTTTAACTTTTTACATTTTTATCATTATTATTATTTTATTTATTTTTCTTAAACTAATTGAATTCTTCTACTTATTATTTATATACCAAATATTTAATAAAAGAAAAAAAAAGTATGGTGTGTGGACTTATGTTTAGAATTTTTTATATTTATGGTGTAAAGAAATTGTGGATCAAGTGAAATTACAGATTTAATAAATTGATTTATTAATGGTTTAGAGCATTGGCAATGGTCTAGCCATTGCCAAGTCCATAATTTAGCTAGAATGTTAATTTTTAGCTAGAACATAAACTTCTAGATAGTTTAGTCCACATTGGACTAGCTATCTTAAAATCTAAATAATAATAAAATATTATATATTTTAATTATTCTTTGTGTGTGTGTGTCCCTGTGTGCATGCGGAAATTCCTCATATCTCACCCAGTTTTCTTCTTCTATTTGATCTTAACATTGCAGATGGTCGATTATACCTCTCTGTTTTGAAGAATGACCCAGGGTGCACCATGTCTCATTGGGTCTATCAAGCACGATGCATTAATCCAAAAATTAATTTTTTATTTTCTTTGGTGGAATGACAAAACCAAGGTACAGAGGCCAAGCAACACATGAATACCTTAAATAACTTCAAGAAAAACACATATAACTATCGACTTTCCCCAGTGAAGTGGGGTGGAGTACTATGGGTTCCCTGGATTTCATCATATGCGATTTTGGTGGGTGGGATCGTGTTTTTGGAGATTACTGCCGAGCTTCACCTCTGTAAGGTTCCACATCATAGATAAACGAAGTATGGTGGAATCAAAGCAAAGAACGAGGTTTGTGAGTAAAATTGCCCAGAAATTCTAACAAAAACGAATTGCCTTTCGAATTGCCTTCCAAGGAAAAAGTCCAATTCTAAGAAACTGTTTGGTATTTTGTTTTTAGGGCTTGAAGTTTGAAACAGAACAACAATCCTAGTACAAGGAAACGAAATGGTAAGAAAAGTACCTCGTAATCTTCTTTCATAGCTGAAAATTGTCTTCCTCTACGGTTCCAACCACCGTCGATGAATTCTGGAGGTGTAACCAACTCTCGTCGACGTCAAAATGAGAGAAGAGAAGAGCCCTCTTATTTATACGTTAAATATGCTGGAAAGAAGGGGACGCACCGCAGGCTGGGGAAGAGCGAGGTCTCTAGAATGGGGCTGAAGAAGTAAATACTCTGCGGGTTAAAGAAGAAATGAGCGAGGAAGAGAAGGGGGAAGCCTGGGTCGAAGAAGGGAAGAGCGTTTCGGGAGAAAGAAAGGAAAAAAAAAAAGATGAAAGGGAGCATTCGGGATGAAGACACAGAAAAACCGAGGGAAGAGCGAGCGGCAGGTAGTGAAATATTAAAATAAACTTTGATCGGTGTACAGTCGCTCGCCAGACATAGCGAGTTCCTAACATATACTGTAGCAGATATGTTAAACTTTCTCCATATAGCCAGACCAATGCAGGAAGTTTTTCTTACATTTGCTTTTAATTTAGACTTGCATTGGGCAATGGCGAGGCCATTGCCAATGCTCTTAGAGGTCGGAAGGATGTGAATATCGCTAGCTGCCTCATTATGTGGTTGTTTTGTGCAGACTCCAAAGTGTCTTTTATGTAAATGGCGACCAAGGGTTGTACCGGGAATTGAATGCATATGCTGTTGGGCTAAAGAATCTTTGAGAAGGAGAACCCCCAAAAAATAAATAAATAAATTTGGTTTGAGTCATGTATGGTCTGCGGACCGGGTTCGTTCGAACCCAAAAGTGAATTGGGCGGGTCATGTTGGTTGCAGGCCTAATTGCAGGTTATTATTATTTAAGTGGACTTTAGTTATGAGATTTGGGCTTTGTTTGCATCGTCACCACAACTGATATCCGAATCAATCTTAATCATAAGTATCATGCCACTCAACCGTAGTCATCTAATGAGAACACCAAGAATTAATTTAGGAAAGAAAAAGTGAGTACTAGGCAAATGTTAAAAGATTTGGAGTTTTGCTATATATAAGTACAGTTACACACTAATTTGTATACTAATATTGATTTATTCATACTTAAAATTTAAATTAACACTATTTATAATAAAATCTATTTTTTGATCAATCACATCATATTGGTATATAGATTAGTACACAATTATGTTTGCAACTATATTTTTCCAAAAATTTGAGGGATGATTCCAATTGAGTAGGTTGTTATGAGCCCTAGACACCTATATAAAAGGGGTGCTACTCGACGGATTTTGTAGATCAGCAATTGATCAAGATGTGTCGATGGGGTGCATGCATGTAGTTCATGATTAAAAACCTAGCATTAGAGCACTCTTACCATATTATCTATATCTAAAATAAACTGTACTTTATAACTATTAGACAAAAACTTTAATTATAATTGATTAACCATTAGCAAATTTTGTAGTTTTTAGTTACAGTAATTGTAAAAAAAATATTAAATTTGATATCTATCGTTTACAAACTAAATATTTATTTTATTATTTTTTATAACACTCTCTCTTTTCTCCATCTATATCCACAAATTTATATTAGTTTCTTTAAATTAAATAGTAAAATATGATAAAATAAAATAAATTAATAATTAAAAAAATTAAATATTTTTTAAATTATTAATTACTCATTACTATATAATAAATAAATAGATAATCCAATGTGAAGATTTGATGTGAATAGTTAAAGTCAAATTTATCTTATATTATTTTATTATTATATAATAAAAAAAATAGTTATTTCAATGTGGTTGTTTATGTAAATAGAATAATTAAAATCTAAATTCATCTTATATTCATTAAACTTATCTTTTACATGTGCATAATCTATTAGCAATATTCTTAAGTCGCAATCTGAAATTTTCTAACCAAAAGTTCAGGCACAGATAAAATAAAAGGATCGAGATCATGGTCATGGGTATGATCATCATGATTATGAGGAGAAAAGAGAAGGGAGAAGAGAGGAAGGAAGGGTCAATAAAAATTGGTTTTTTTGGGGAGTAAATACGATACAGACAGCTGATTATAGGATGATGAGGTTTTTTTTTTTTTTTAAGGAACGCGTTGTCCTTTATTCAATTTAGCTTTATTTTTGGATTAAAAGATATAGCGCGTAGAATTTTCACACATGACGATCGATCGACCAATCTCTTTCACCATTATAAACTAATTAGCTATATATATATGGTAGGTCCCAATAATATAAGGTATCTAGCTGGCTAGGGCGCAAAGAAAGACGTTCAAACACAGCTTCTAAGATAGAGAAACGTGAGTGACCAAATTAACATTAAAGACATGCATTCAAACGGAGAAAATTCGCGATAAGAACGTCTAAGCTAGCTGGAATATTCCTATATAGATAGCTAGCTAGAAGAAACCGCGCGTCACGCTTTTGCTTCAAATATTATCCAAGAGAAAATTAACACACGTAGTACTCCTCATGATCTCAAGAGCGCATATATATTTTTTCAAACAAGAAATTGCAAAGGAAATTAAAAAAAAAAAACTCGCATTTAATTGGTACGAGGTTCTATCGATCTGTAAATAATCCATTTCTTTAAAATATTAACTAATTTAAGACACATTATTATAGTTTTAACAAAATAAAAAATATATGGTCGATCATGAGTTTGTTCTATATATATTGCATGCATATATATGCAGTCAACGAAATTAAGATCTAATTGAAGCTAGCTACGTAAACGGCTGCGCGGAGGCCAGAACACGTGCATATATACAATGCATGCATGCATGCCCGAGCCAAGCCAGTATCGTGTCTTCGGGGCGGCAGCTTCCTAGCTAGCTTCAACCATATATTAATTCACCGGAGAAAATTAAAATGCAAGATTAATGATTCAAAGCGTGCATGACATTGAAGAAATTTATAGGTCTAATTTATATTATAAAATCGGTTCAAATAAAGATGTTTGCTCTAATCTTATAAACATGCTCAAGACTTTATCTATAGACAATATAAGATTTATTTTTCAACATTTTTTTCCTTAAGTGTATGCCAGTATTTTTTTTAATTCTTGTCATGTGGTAAATAGTGTGGATACACGAGTGGAACTAAAAAAAGGCAAACAAATGCTTTTGCCCAATTGGCAAGCATTGCAAATATTTTTATTCAAATCGTCATTTGACAATGGAAGAAAATGAGTCTTAATAATGCTAGATACAATTTTATTGGATGGATGACCTAGCCTAGAATGCCAACCAGAAAGGCTGGTTTTTATTCCTAAGAAAGCTGTAAAAGAGGGTTGTTTCTTGTGAGAATTTCCTTGTAGCCGCAGTGGATAAAGCCCATTTTTACTCTTGCCTTCCAGAAGGAGTGCATGTGTCTGATTGTCCTTCACATAAAAATGAGAAGAGGTCAGTAGGAAGTAACAATTATTATCAAGACAAATTTTGGATAGATAATAGATTAGTAGCTGCATTAGGACAATGAAGAACAGATTTTAGAGAAAAGGATTGGGAAGAATTAGAAGAAAGGAGAGTAGATGAACCATGATTTCTTATAGAGAGTTCTTCACTGTTACCCATAGCAATAGCATCATTACTTTGGAAGGGCTGCTGGATCTACTGATTATTGAGGTCATTGGTAATGTGAGCATTAGCTCCACTGTTAGCATACCACTCTTGTTCTTCAATTGCAACATTTTTATGAGCTACCATAGCTGCTAGCTGAGGAGGAGGATTTCTACCTTGGTAAGAATAGTCCATCATGTGATAGCAATCAAGGGCTTGATGATTATTTTTTCCACAAATTTGACAAGGAGCCCGTGTTGCTGTTGAAGGAGTAGTATGCTGTGAAACTTGAAAACCAACAGAGTGTTGAGGACTTTGTGGCTGAAATTTATTAGTTTTGTTGTGATGACCTGTTCCTTTTGAAGAAAACTTGTTGAATGGAGGACCTTTTCCTCTGTTTTTGGTATTGAAGTGCCCTTGGAGTTGGGAAAGCAGGGCAAATGTGTTAGTTTCAGCAACAGCAGCTTGCTGATTTAGCAGCATCTCATGACTGAGTAATTCATCTTGAAAATCATCAAATGTTAGAGGATTATCTCTAGTTGCAAGGGTGAATGAGGTGATAAAACTGTTGAATGATGGATTAAGACCACCGATGATGAAAGAAATGAGATCCTCATCATCAAGTGACTTGCCAATAGCAGCAAGTTGATCTGACCAAGACTTGGCCAACTGAAGATATTCAATGCAAGACTCGGATCCTTATTGCAGACTTTGAAGTTGTCGCTTGAGATGTGATATTCTAGATCAAGATTGTGAAGTAAATCTGTTTGCTAGAGCATTCCAGACTTGTTTAGAGGTGTGAAGGCCATAAACAATGGACAACACTTTCTCTGAGAGGGTGACATTAATCCAACTCAAGAGGAACTGATCCTTCTTGATCCAAAGGAGATAATCTGGATTGGAGATTTCCTTGCCAAGTTCATCATGAAGTGTGGAAGTGGGGTACGACTCAGATTCGTCAACGATACCCAAGAGATCATGACTCTTCAAAATAGGAACAAGTTGGGAGAGCCACAACAGATAGTTGTTTCCATCAAGTTTAATGGAAATTAGGTTGGTGAAATTTGGAAAGGTGAAAGCGGAAGAGATGTGGTTTGAACTTGAAGTTGCCATAGGATCTTAAGAGCGTGAGCCTAATGGTTGTGATACCATGAAAGAGTTTTAAAGAATGTGTTTTGGCTACATACCAAAACATGTATATTGACTGTGAATATATAGAGAATTACAAGTAATAGCCAACACATAAGGTTGCCGTGGATATGTACAAAGTAGATCATAAGTACAAATTTCAAAAAACAAAAGGATAACTATCTTAGAGTAAAGACTTATCAGATAGGATAAGCCTCAAGATATATCAGATGTGCCATTGCCTTATCAGTGATCAAGTAGTTGCTGATCTTTAGGAACATTTGATAACTAATGGTTATCCAGGTGGTTATCTTTAATATTATCTCTAACACTTTCATCCTATGCAGGTTCTGATATCATGAAAAAATTCATAAGCCTAACTCGTCTCATAAAACCGGTTATACAAGAAATTCATAACTCCTCGCAAATAAGCAGTTTTCTTGTAGTCATGTCCAAGATCTTGTCCATAGGGAATGTGGGAGTTATTGCTGAACAGACATGATGAATAGAACAAGAAAATTGAAAAAGAGTAACAAGAACCAAATTATAAATTCGATCGCAAGCTATATATGCATGGATGATCTTGATCCAGCAGTACTCCTCGGAATGGCGTTTCCCGTATACTTGAAGGGGCGGGCCGGGGCATTGATAATTTCTAATGGCATGTAATCTAGGGAACTGTTTACAGATGACCCAAGATTCAGTTTCTCGATCTGAATATCATCCAACCACACATATATAACATATTATTGGTCCAGTAATCAAGGCAAAGCATCGTGATGATCATTCAGATAATGGCATATGCACATTTCCATCGTCATTAAAGCTGTTGGGGTTGTTATAGTTGAAGTTGTCAAAGTTCATTC